>NC_045735.1:30313222-30613222 GCF_008692095.1 Etheostoma spectabile | reverse complement strand
AGAGGAACAACTCATGGCAGATCTGCCCCCAGAACGCTTGCACACGTGCCCACCCTTCACCTATGTAGGAGTAGATGTGTTCGGACCATGGCAAATCGTCTCAAGGCGTACAAGAGGTGGACATGCCCAAAGCAAAAGATGGGCAATGCTCTTCTGCTGCATGAGCTCCCGAGCAGTGCACATCGAGATCATCGACTCCCTAGACACGTCAAGTTGCATTAATGCATTGAGACGTTACTTTGCCATACGGGGACCTGTAAAGCAGATAAGATCGGACTGCGGAACAAACTTTGTAGCCGCAGCAAAGGAACTGGGACTAAGCCGACAACAACCTGACATCACAGTGCAGAACTACTTGAGTCAAAAAGGGGTGCTCATGGGTGTTTAATCCTCCTCATGCATCCATATGGGAGGATCATGGGAACGTATGATAGGCCTGTCAAGACGGATCCTCGATGCAATCCTTCTCCAAGCAAACATCCAGCTCACCCACGATGTCCTCTGCACACTCATGATGGAAGGACTGCAATAATCAATGCCAGAACTCTTGTTCCAGTCTCCCACTGACCCAGAATCACCATTCTATTGTCTCCTGCAATGATACTTACTCAGAAGGTTGAGTTACCCCACCTCACGGAGATTTCACAAACAAGGATCTTCTCAGCAAACAATGGAAACAAGTCCAAGCTCTTGCTGACAGATTCTGGTGTCGTTGGCGTCAACAGTATCTCCCCACTCTTCAAGCCCGCCAGAAATGGACCAGTTCCCAACGGGATTTGAAAGAAGGAGACATTGTGCTCCTGAAGGACAGTCAAGCTGCACGTAACACGTGGCCCATGGCGAGGATCACGGCTGTTTTCCCTGGGAGAGACAAGCAAAGTAAGGAAGGTGGAGTCAGGGCATCGGACCAAGGTTCTGGAAGTGTTTTTGGACCAGTGTCAGAGTAGTTCTTCTTCTGCCAAAGACTGAAGGTTCAGAGACATTTGATAGTTAATAGTGACCTTTAAGGTCAGACGGGGAGTGTTTTGCCCTTCATGCATTTAAGTTGAATTTTATGCTTTAATTTGGCATACTTTCAGTTAATGCAGGCTTTTATTTTGACTTGTTTAGTGAGCTAAACAGGAAGAAGTTTTATGCAGACTCTTATTTTGACGTTTGTTTACTGAGCTAAAACCGGAAGTAGGAATAGCGTTAGAATTCACCACGTTTAGAAACGCGTGAGAAGGCAGATCATCAATGCGCCAGGGAAATGCATCCAGCCAGTTAACTTCCCAGCAGAAGCATCGCCTGTATGTATAGATCTTTGTTCTGAGTTAACTTTTAAGCATAATCATTTAATGTTGTAAAAGGAAATGTTAATGGAAACTAGGTTGCTTAGCTAATTACAATATTTTGCTGTTTATTCCCTAGTTTTACTCTCTCGTCCCTCATCACTACCGCATGTGTATGGATTCAGCACAACATGAAGGAAATAAATCTGCTGATAAGGAATTAATGCTTCTTCGTGTTCATGAATAGAGAGAGTTTAGCTCACTGTTTAGCTGGAGTTGTTACACCTCAGTGAGAACAGTACAACAAGGTTACCTCCCCTTTCTCTGCTTTGCCCTCCCAGAGAATTTGGCCCACCCATGAAAGAGAGACATCATGGCTTTAAAATGAGCAAGCTCTAGTGGCTGTAATTCTGCACCAAAGCTGAATTTGAGGAAAGAGACTTCAGATACAGTATTAGGGGACCACTAAGGTCTATATAAAAGATACTTCAGATACAGTATTAGTGGACCACTAAGGTCTATATAAAAGATACTTCAGATACAGTATTAGGGGACCACTAAGGTCTACATACTGTAACAGCATCTAAAGAGCACCATGTCATGGGATCTTTAAAATGCAAATATATCATTATAGTGTGCATTTACTGGTGGTATAATGATTGTAAAACAGCACAATACAACTTTGTCCTTCAGATGAATGGACTGTTCTTATATAGCACTTTTGTAGTCTTAAGGACTACTTAAACGCTTTTACATAGTACAGGAACCATTCACCATTCACACACATTCATACCCTGTAGTAGAGGATGCCGTACAAGGTGCCACCTGCTCATCAGATAAACACACAGACATTTACACTCTGATGGTGCAGTATTAGGAGCAATATGTCTTGGCTTCTCTACCATTTTAAAATTATTTTTATAACGATGGAGTCTAACCTCAAAAGACTACATTACATATTATGCAAATGTGCAAATAAACCTTTGCATGTTTGCAACAATGTCTCTCCTGATTGAAATGTAATTGAGGAAGTCACAAAATAAATACAGTATGTGAAATATTAAAAAGGGCAACAATATTTTACAGTAGTCAGTGTTAGAAAATAGCTTTAAATGTGTTGAACCTCTGTGTTTATTTTCAGGTACAAATGACTCAGGAAAAGAACGCTTTAAACAGTATATGGCCGTAAAAGAGGGACAGCTATAGGAATTCCTGCGAAAGTGGTCTTTGGAAGTCGATTTTTCTCATGAGAGAGATAGTTTCTTATGTACAGTATTTGCACAAGCAGTTGCTACCGATCAGATTGCCTGCAAGTCCTCACTGAGGAATGTAGATCCAATCCACAGTGGAACTGTAACCACACTATCTGTTTAAACCAATGCACCATTATCTCTGTCACCATCCTGAGTTCATACTTTAGTTTGGACCTCTTATCTGAGACTTGAAAGTAAGCATGCTTTCTTCAACCAGTGTACCAGAAAACGGCATGTTAAGAAAACGTTAAGCACGTGTGTCCTACTCAGAGCAAACCCAGTTCCTTCAAGCATACTTAAGTGCTGGCAGTATTTTGCTGCTTGTCATCCAAGATGAAAAAGGATAAACAAAAAAAAAAGAATTTGATATAACTATCTGTGATAGTGATATTGTAGTTAGGGAGTCAAACAAAATATGTAAAGCAAGAAGACCTTCTTGATAATTATCCATGAATGTGGTACAAGCTGAATGGAACATTAGTGATTCATTTTCATTTCCTTTCCCTCCAAGACTGGAACGGCAGAACTCGGGGGAGACACAATACAAGCTGTGTTGGCAGTGTTACGTAGCTTACCAGAGGATGACCTCAGTCCTTCCTAAACAAGGTGGCAAGCATTGTAGTGGAATCCAAATCTGACCTGCAATTTATAAAAGAGGATTATCTCCCCACCAACATCACACCTATCCAGTGTCGGAGGCTTCTGAACGAATGGAAGACCAAAGGTTTGTCTTACATAGTGTCTACAAAGCATTAAAAACAGAAATGCTAATTTCATAAAATGACACCTATGGCATGTGAAAGACCTGCTGGCAGACAATCTTCCTGCTTGAGAGCCTCTATTTGCCCCAAAAGTTATGCTGTATCCTCCACAACCTCAGTCTGTTAACAGACAGGAACAGGTAATAGCCTGAAGGAGGAGGAGGAGGAGGAGGCAGAAGAAGATCAGGGGAACATCCCTGATAATGTTGATCGGGAGCTCTTAGGGAATAATCTCTGTGCCAGACTTGCTGCATAGGTGTCTGCCCCTGGCGAGCTGCCTGCATGTATCACTGCATCACTTTTCCAAATCTAATAAGACTTTTAACAGCGCCTGGATATGTGTGCCAAAGTCAGTTTGGTTTTTGGAAAAAAACACTTTCTTGATTATCACAACACAGAGCTTCATTTTAACTGTATGGGGTGTACAAACCACTTTGTTTTCGAACCAAGCAATTAATGTATCTCTGCTTGAGAAAGCATACTATTTCCTTGTCATGCCACTTAAAGCTTAAAACCTTGCCTTCTCCTGCCTGTAGCCCAGGGTGATGGATTTCAGGGGTAGCTGGAGCAGCTGAAAAGCAACCGTGGCGGGCTGGGCCATTTGCAAATGAAGGAGTTGACTTTTTCCTCCATCCGGCTCACGGCTGATGAAGCCACATCACCCTTAAAGAAGACCTGAAAGAAGCGAGTGGAATCATGAAGTTATTAGGAAAATGTTTACTGACTCATAAATCCATGGGAAGAAAGCGGAGGTGAGGGACATCTGGCAGAACTTCTGGCAGCATCGGAACAATCCTGTAAATATAACATCGTAGATGAAGACTATGTTTCCATGGACTCCTGTAAAAATGCATGTCTTTTTGGCTTCCCTTTTCAAACCTAGAAGCAGTGTTGCCAACTTGGCGACTTTGTCTCTAGATTTCGCGACTTTTTAGACAGTGAACTCTCACTCTGAAATGTTTTTTTAAATAGATAACTTTCATTTTAACCTTACTCCTCAGTTCTTGTAACATGCATCAGCCTGTGTTTGAAAAAAATAAGTAATAAATATAAATATTAAAAGAGCTAGTTCAAAATGTAAACTAATCCTATACAGTCCCTGACAAAAGTCTTGTCGCTTGTGTACAAATTAACCAGAAGTGCCGCTGAGATATATTTCTAATCAAGATTTATTTACAAGAAATGGCTCATTTTAATCCCAACAGCTTTTGTAATAATGTTTCAGTGCAAAAAGAAACTGTCAAAAAGTATTCTAATATTCACAGCTTGGTAAAGCCCATTGAGTCAATTTTTGCAAAGACATAAGTGTTGTCACCTTGTCATATGAGCTTCACCTGTGACTAATAATGGATCAAATAGGTCTCAGGTGTGTATAAAAACAACCCCAGTACACTAGACCTTCACATCAACTGCAACTAGACCTCTGCAAACATGCCTAAGATTCACCCTGAGACTAAAGTTTTGATCATCAAGAGGCTGAAGACCAGATCCACTGCTGATGTGGCAGACACCTTCAATGTGTCTCAGCGTCAAGTACAGAGGATAAAAAAAACATTTGAAGACACTGGAGACGTTTTTGACAAGCCCAGGTCAGGCAGAGCCTGCAAGAAAACTGCTCGAGAGGTCCGTTTGTTGGCTCGAAAATCCAAGGCCAGCCCATTTTCCACTGCAGCAGAGCTCCACCAGACCTGGTCACCTGAAGTCCCTGTGTCAACCTGAACAGTTTGTCGGATTCTGTCTCAAAATGGCCTCCGTGGTTGAATCAGTGCCCAGAAGCCAGCACTAAAAAAAATAAAATTGAAAAACCGTGTGGCATTTGCCAAGGCCCACAGCCTGCTAAAAGGATGGACGCTGGAGAAGTGGAAGAAAGTTAATTTTTCAGATGAATCTTCTGTTGAATTACACCACAGTTGCCGCAAATAGTGCAGTAGACCTACTGGAGCCCGCATGGATCCAAGATTCACCCAGAAAACAGTGAAGTTTGGTCCCGGAAAAATCATGGTCTGGGGTAACATCCAGTATGGGGTGTGCGAGAGATCTGCAGGGTGGAAGGCAACATCAATAGTCTCAAATACCAAGACATCTTAGCTACCTCTTATTTCCCAACCATAAAAAAAGCCAAATTCTCCAGCAGGATGGTGCTCCATCACATACTTCCATCTCCACTTCAAAGTTCCTCAAGGCGAAGAAGATCAGATGCTCCAGGATTGGCCGGCCCAGTCACCAGACATGAACATCATTGAGCATATGTGGGGTAGGATGAAAGAGGAAGCATGGAAGACCAACCAAGAATATTGATGAACTCTGGGAGGCATGCAAGACTGCTTTCCTAGCTATTCCTGATGACTTCATCAATACATTGTATAAATCCTTGCCAAACCGCATGGATGCAGTCCTTCAAGCTCATGGAAGTCATACAAGATATTAAATTTGGATCTCACAGCACCGCTATTTAATTTGCTGACATATTTTAGTATTTGTAGTAAATTTGTTCAATTTATGTATAGGCGACAAAACTTTTGTCTTGCCAAAATTTGACCTTTCTGTCTTGTTTAAATGATAAATCTTGTTTCAGTGAAACTAATTTATTTCAGTACATTGAACATCATTTGGGAGGGTTTTAGCTTTTCATATGAGCTATTTCTTATACCAATTGATTAATTAAATGTCAGGTTAATAGCAGGTGTTTCTACAAAATAGATAAGCGACAAGACTTTTGTCAGGGACTGTACCTTGCTGTGATGGATTAGCTTGTATGTTCTGGTAACCCGAAGTGGCCTATTCCAACAGGAAACCTGATCTTCGTTTCTTTACAACGTCAACAAAGTTGGCTTGGTGACAGTTTAGAGAGACATATATCAGCTTGGTTGCTCAGATGCTTTGCAAAAACATTTAGACATGTCTTCATTGTCCACTGGAGACATACACTCACCGGTCACTTTATTAGGTACCCCATGCTAGTAACGGGTTGGACCTGCCTTCAGAACTGCCTCAATTCTTCGTGGCATAGATTCAACAAGGTGCTGGAAGCATTCCTCAGGGAGTTTGGTCCATATCGACATGATGGCATCACACAGTTGCCACAGATTTGTCGGCTGCACATCCATGATGCAAATCTCCCGTTCCACCACATCCCAAAGATGCTCTGTTGGATTGAGATCTGGTGACTGTGGAGGCCATTTGAGTAGAGCGAACTCATTGTCATGTTCAAGAAACCAGTCTGTGATGATTCCAGCTTTATGACATGGCGCATTATCCTGCTGAAAGTAGCCATCAGAAGTTGGGTACATTATGGTCATAAAGGGATGGACATGGTCAGCAACAATACTCAGGTAGGCTGTGGCGTTGCAACGATGCTCAATTGGTACCAAGGGGCCCAAAGAGTGCCAAGAAAATATTCCCCACACCATGACACCACCACCACCAGCCTGAACCGTTGATACAAGGCAGGATGGATCCATGCTTTCATGTTGTAGACGCCAAATTCTGACCCTACCATCCGACTGTCGCAGCAGAAATCGAGACTCATCAGACCAGGCAACGTTTTTCCAATCTTCTATTGTCCAATTTCGATGAGCTTGTGCAAATTGTAGTCTCAGTTTCCTGTTCTTAGCTGAAAGGAGTGGCACCCGATGTGGTCTTCTGCTGCTGTAGCCCATCTGCCTCAAAGTTCGACGTACTGTGCGTTCAGAGATGCTCTTCTGCCCACCTTGGTTGTAACGGGCGGTTATTTGAGTCACTGTTGCCCTTCTATCAGCTCGACCCAGTCTGGCCATTCTCCTCTGACCTCTGGCATCAACAAGGTATTTCCGCCCACAGAACTGCCGCTCACTGGATGTTTTTTCTTTTTTGGACCATTCTCTGTAAACCCTAGAGATGGTTGTGCGTGAAAATCCCAGTAGATTAGCAGTTTCTGAAATACTCAGACCAGCCCTTCTGGCACCAACAATCATGCCACGTTCAAAGTCACTCAAATCACCTTTCTTCCCCATACTGATGCTCGGTTTGAACTGCAGGAGATTCTCTTGACCATGTCTACATGCCTAAATGCACTGAGTTGCCGCCATGTGATTGGCTGCTTAGAAATTAAGTGTTGACGAGCAGTTGGACAGGTGTACCTAATAAAGTGGCCGGTGTAGATCTTTTTCTCTAACTCTTACCACATTCATCCCCATCCCTCCCCCTACTAATGTCCCCTCTTCCGTTTATTTTTCCACACTTGTTTTCTGAATCTGGTGCCTTGTTTTGTTTAGTTGCAGCTCTTTGTGTGCAGCAGCCATGTCTCCTGGAAGCATCTCCCTCTGCCTTGGCTGTAACCTGGAAGCTGAACGTCACATCAGGTCAGTCACGGTGAGCCACGTCTTAGCGGTGTCCGCAAGCTTTGACTCTTTCTCCTCCATGACTTAGGAATCAAACAGATTTTAGCTCTTGCTGTTATGATTGTTTAAAAAAATACAACTTTAACTCTTTTTATGCACATTGTGTTTTGTTCTTTATTCTATGACATGCTTCTCCTTTATCTCCTTCCTTTACAGTTTTGTGTTACATCATAATATATTGAACAGCAAAATCTGTATCATGGGCTATACTACACACAGCCCTAACACTGTGGTGTTTTAAAATTGGGTGCCATATGGCCCTTTTTGACTTTGAGCACCTGTCCCTTCAGAGGTCTTTGCATGTCTCTGAAGGAGATGATAGTGAAAAGGAGGAGGTTTTGTCTGTGTACCAAATGGAGGCTAGTAACGTGACCATGTACAGCATAGATGGAGAAATAGTCATCCGCAGAGACAAGCCTATTCATAAAGATCTCAAAGTAAAAGGACAATATGTAACATTTAGTAGATACAGGTTGTGGATACACCATAATGTTAAAGAGGACATTTTATAGGTTATTTAGTGACAACCACAAACCCAAGCTATCCAAGTGTAAGATAAAACTCATATGGTGGCCATGGAGGGCCAGTGATAGAGCAGCTAAGGTTAAAGGTGCTGTAGGTAGGATTGCAAAGATCCAGGACTTAGACAAAAAATTTAACATCAACAACTTCTCAGTCTCTCCTGGATGAAGAGTCGAGAACGTGTGTCACCGTGAACACATGAGGGGCTTTTCACATGCACAAGGCTACCTTTTGGAGCTGGTTCCGGCCCAACCATCTTTCAGCGTACCATGGAAGGTGTACTGCAGGGAATCGGAAATGTAGCAGTATACCTTGATGACCTGATCTTGATGGGAAATAATGACAAAGATCATCTGTAGACACTGGACCAAGTGCTGCAACAATTACTAACGATATTGGATTATGCTTGAAAATAAGCAAGTGCATTCATGAAACACTGGGAAAAATGGGTAAAATTCATCAGACCGTTAACACCAGATTCCGTCAAGGTAACGAGCTGAAGGAACATCCGCTATTTATTTGACTTCTTTTTTTCTTTGGGTTTCTCAATGTAAGGAGGTGCCAACACCCACCTCAGTGAATGAACTCAAAGCTTACTTAGGATTGTTGAATTTTTACAACTTCCTACCAAATTTGTCCACATCACTGGCACCTTTGCATAAACTGCTGAGAAAGGATGTACCGTGGTCTTGGGAAGTCAAGGCTTTTGAACAGTCAAAAGAACGTTGATGGCAGATGGAGAGGAGAAAACCCATTGGGTTTGCATCAAGAACATAAGTCACTGCAGAAAAGAACTATTCCCAACTAGATAAAAAGGGATTAGCTGTCATTTTTACAGTATTTTCACAAGTATTTGTACGGAAGGAGATTAGTGATTTACACAGATCACAAACCATTGATAAGCTTATTCCATGAAATGAAAGCTGTACCACAGATGGTGTAACAGAGGATAATGACATGGGTTGTACTACCAAGAGCATGTGAATAAGTCATTCTTTACAGAATGGGTAAAGACAATGGCAACGCAGATGCACTTAGCCATATCCCACTGCTAGAGACACCCGGAAATCCACTATCACAAGAATGGTTGTTAATGTTGGGCCAGGAGCAGAGTCCACTAACCACCTGAGACCAGATGCAGAAATGGACAACTAAAGATCCAATACTGTACGTGAGTAAGTAGCCTATGTGCAAAGAGGTTGGCCAAACAATCTAGACATGGACTTCATGCCCTTAGCTGGGATAATCTCTAATTTGTCATCTGTTGTTGATATGTAATGTATGTAAATTTTTCCTGTGATGTTTTACAATGATTTGTTTTATTTATTTAACGTACCTTATAGGCGCCATCAACCTGTCAGGGACTAAGATGGAAATTAGCCTTTGGCTATAATTCTGTATCTTTACATTCTACGAAATGTTCATTAATATACACGGTCCCTGTTTGAAATGAAGTAAACTTGAACTTAAGAGTACTGGTGATACACTGGAAACAAAGCTAAACAGAGCTTTATTTGGTGACTGCATCACTCCACAGTCAACAACTGGACTGTCACCTGCTGAGATGAGGATGGGTAGGGAGTTGAGATGTACATTTGATCTTGTACACCCTGACCTAAAGAAGAAGGTGGAAGTAAAACAGACAAGTCAGAAAGCTCACCATGAGAGACATGCCTTTGTGGCAGGAGACCATGTCTACACCAAAAAGTATGGATGGGGACCTAAGTGGATACCAGGACAGGACAGATTCAGGAGATTACAGGGCCAGTTTCCTAAACAGTGTTGCTAGGAAATGCTAAAGTGGTGACGCGACATGTAGGTCAACCATTCAGCAAGTTAGAGCAGGATGTGCCAGTTTTGACGCTAGGACAAAAGGACACATATACTGGGCCAGTGGATGACAAAGAAAGTTGTGCCCATGGTGAAACATGACAAAGAGGGCACTGCACCTGGTGTTTGCCAACTAAGGATCCAACCTCACAGTAACAGGAGTCCGCCAGCTTTAATGAAGGACTTCGTAAAATGAGGGACATGTTAGTGATGCAAAGATGAGACATTATTTTATGTAAAGAGCACAGTAGACTTGCCAGATTTACTTAGCTCCTTTTTTTTTTTTAGGGGGGAGGACCGAGATGTTCAAGTTGTCCAAGTTTATGTTTATTATGTGTGTCTGTGTTGTCACAACAACAGACTATGTTAGTAAGACAAATAGGGGTGGGAGGAATGATACACTGATGGGTGTTTCAAAATCAAGTCACCCTAGTTTTTGTTTTCTGTAAGTGTGGAAGGAATCCGAGTTTTAAGTAGCAGAGGAGTTCCCATTTAAGGGAGGATGGATGTTTTGCAGTGACTGGTATTACATCCTAAGACCAGTTGGGGGCTTCACTGTATTGGTTGTAAGGAGTTTAAAGTCACCAAGTAGCAGAAAGGCAAAACTGAGTATACTTTAATATCTCTTTATTTATCGCAAGTAATACTGTTATTGCAATATTCAATGTTATCACATATTTCCCCATATCGTGCAGCCCTAGTTGTGACCCTGTTCTTTTTGTTCTCCAACAGTTGTTACAGACAGAAATGTAATAGTGAGTGCACACAGCCATCAGGCGTTTCAACACCCCCACCAATAGAGGGGGCTCTTGGCCTGGTCTTCTGGCTGTCTCTCTCTCTTCATCTCTCTCTCTCTCTCTCTCTCTCTCTCTCTGTCTTTCTCTCTCTCTCTGTATCTCTTTCTCTCTCTCTGTCTGTCTCGCACTCACTCACACTCTCTCTCTAACACACTCACACTCACTCACTGACTCTCTCTCTCTCTCTCTCTCTCTCTGTCTCTCTGTCTGTCTCTCACTCACTCACACTCTCTCTAACACACACACACTCATTCACTCACTGACTCTCTCTCTCTCTCTCTCTCTCTCTCTCTCTCCAAGAGTAATACCACATAGTCTTTGAGGTATTATTGCACAGTCCCAGACAGGCAGTGTCTTTACAGTAAGAGTAGAAGCAGTGTGCAATAATACCTCAAAGACTATGCAGTGTTACTCTTTGGCTTCTTTTTTTGTCTTTTTCTCTGACCAGTTATCTTCATATGCACCTTTCATTAAAAAAAAAAAAAGATTGGCACATTTTATGTATCATTTTACTTTTTATTAGTGGCACCTTTACAGTATACCTTATTGTATATGCCTTTGACTATCTATTTATTTATCTATGTATTTGCCTCTGAAGTGGACCCTATGAAGTGGCAGGAAATATAAACACTTAAGTAAAGGAAGTATCTCATAATCGTACTAAGTAGTCTACACTACTAGAGTAAATGTAAACTACTTAATTACTTTCCACCACTGGTAAAAGGTCTGATAGCCAATTGACATGATGTATGAGATATGAGGATCCCGAGGAAACAAGAGCTGACTAAATTAAACTGTGACTGTAACATACATACATGTTAACATCCACAACAACCTGTATATGTTCTCATTCAACATGTCTGCTTGGGCACTATGCTTAATAATAATATAGTCATACTTTATGTAAAACAAAAAAAATACATAAAGGTATTCATCGTTCATATATAGGCTGAACATCTTTAAGATTTATCATGAAAGGCTATTTTTGGTATTTTGCATTTAAACTACTTGACTTGGATTGCAGGGAAAGGATGTTATGACTGCTGGGATTAACTCTGTCTTCAACTTTTACATGGGCCGGTAGTAGGAATGTACAGTACGTAACGTGTATGGGCTACTATGGAAAGCCAAACAGTCCAAATACATGTGATTTCTTACACGTGAACAACACGTAAACAAGGTGCAAACAACGCACAAACAACGCGCAAATTACACATAAACAACGCGCCGATTTTTCACACGTTAACAACACGTAAAATACACGTAAACAACACTTAAATTACGCGTAAACGGCGCGTGAACAACACTTAGACAACGCGTAGAGAACGTGTTGTTTACGTGTTAATTTGATATAAATTTGATCCATTTGGTCACTACTCCATTTTGAATGGGTGAGCGTCCTAAGCTCCCATTGGCTGCTGAGCAGTAGGGTTAAACCATTTCTGTAAGCCTGGGGAGGGGGTCGCCTGCCAACATTCAACATGCAAAGGATCCTCTCACTTCTTTTCTTTCTCATTTCTTCTTTTTTGTTTAGCTTTTAAAAAATATATGTTAATTTAAATTCAATGAATTTACTATTCAATTATAAATTTTTTTCTTCAAGATTACATTACCACCTTTTGCTCCACTGCTGCCTTTTTGTTTGAGTGTAACATTTTTTATTTCTTGCACATATTGTACAGTGGTTCCTGGTTATTTAGCTGTTGTATATTTTTTTTCTGTACAAGCTTTCTTTACACATTTGCAATTGGCTAGTGTGTATATACTTTGAGAAATAAAAGCTTTGTCTAAAATATAGTGTGTGCTATGGCTGACATCAATACTATTAAGCTGCCTAAATATACAATGTTAGCAAATGGACAATATTACAGAGGATAAGGCTGAATCCAAATCCTTCGTCTTACCCTTACCCCTTACCCCTTACCCTAGTTTTTGCGCGTTCACGCGGGACCTAGTGGTGTCCGAATACCTATTACGACCGAGGGGAAGGGGATAGACCAAGGGGTGTATACCCCTACGAACCGAGTGTGGACGCGACCTCACTTGAAAACACACAAGCAGTGTGTGGCTGCTGCATCGACCAGAGAGACACATAAATGTAAGTACTTTCGGCTTAAATAATTGATTAAAAAGTTACGACAGTCTTGTTTTGTGGTCTATGCAATCCTGTGCATATATACTTGCAACCATGTTCCTAACTGAAACTTTTTAAAAATTGTTAGCTTGAAATGCTAACGCTAATCGCCAACGTTGATTTGCACAACAGTCCCACATTTCTCTGCCTTGAATGGATCGTATACATCGCATATATTGTAAAGCTATATATATATATATATATATATATATATATATATTAATATTAACGGTCTATGATACATCGCTACGTGCTTACATATACCGCCCTGTATCACACAGGAGGACACAGCAGCTGGTCCAGTTTGGGTCTGAAAACGCAGAAGTTTCCTAAATCACATGTTCATGTACTGCACATGTTGGTACTGTATTATTGTAATCATTTGTAATTAATTCCTGTTTCATTGTTCATATACTTGTACATTGGTGTTGGTTTTGAAATGGGACACTGATGATATGTGGGGGGGGGGGGGGGGTTACTGGCAACAGCATCAGACTGGTCTGGAATATCAGACAGCTGCAGTTAATTTGTTGTGTTGTGGTCTTGTGGTATTTTTTAGTTTACACATAGAGTGCCTTTTTTATGTGTGTGACATGTTAGTTATGGTTCTAATAGTTGATAATGGTTCTGTAACATCATTTTATGTAACGTTTTTGCTTGTTATGTTTAATTTATCAGCAATGAAGACAGATTTTTTTTGACTAAATCTTTTTCGGAACATCAATGACATTCAAAATGGTGATAGCTGAAACAGATATACACACACCATGTATACATGGTGTATATGTATGTATACATGATACATGTGTATACACATTTGGTTTGCAAACAGACCTAAGTACTACACAGATAAGAACATCTGCCTCTGCACCACCAAAGTGAACATAAAATAACTATAAAATATATAAATACATATGATACTGTTGTCCAAACCCACACAACAGACAGAGACAGCTTCTTGGAAGTTTGTGATAAATTCTGTGTGGTGATGTCACCAAGTGGTGTCCCATTTCATAGGGGTATGTTTTCACCCCTACCCCTTACCCCTTGGTTTCAAGGGCCAAGGGGTAGGGGTAAGACGAAGGATTTGGATTCAGCCTAAATCTCACATTTTCAAGTTGACAACACCCACAGAGATATGCTATCTGACAAATGTTTTTATTTCGTACCATTAATAAGAAAAAGCCAGTGCATAAAATTGTCTGTGGCGTTACACAAAATGTGTTTCTGAATAATAAAACAATCTCTAAAAAAAGAAAAGGAGAAGCAGTGATGTCAAACTTAAATTATCATCATCCTTCAAGTTTTATTTATTTTTTATTTTTTTTACATTAGGCTAAAATATATCTACATACAGAGTGAACCTTTCTAAACTTAAAAAAAAGAAGCATTAAGGACCTTAAAGTCACATTGAGTTGTGACATTAGATATTAAGGCTAATGTGCCATGCTAATCCTGCACACATTGCGGAGGACCAAGCAAGCGGCCCACAGCGGTTTACACAGTCCAGTACAGCCAACGGGAGTTATTTTAAACTATGAGAACGTGGCTGTAATCAGAAGCAAGGGCCGTGAGTTTTCCAGTGTGTTCAGCTATTGCATAAATAAACGATTAAAAACTGAAAAGGTTCAAAACAATCTTAATGTTTAAGTAACTAAAGCTTTCAGATTATTTGAGGTAAAAAGTACAATATTTCTCTGAAAGTAGGGTTAGCAGTAGATGGTGGCAATGATTCGAAAAGACTCAAGTAAAGTACCACATGCACAATATGGCTTTCTATCACAAGGCAACAATTACTGAGAAACAGCTGTGCTGTGACTTGAACATAAAATATTGTTCCAAAATGTCAATTACACTTTGGAGTGTGTCTAGGCAGATACCATAGGTCCTGCCAGAATAGCCACTCCTGGAGTTGTTGCATCTGTGCATGGCTTGGACTGAATTGGTTAACAGGAACTGCTACTACTTTTGCCAGTTCACAGCAGGAAGTGAGCAGGTGCACCTTGTTGAGCAGTGTCAGATCCAAAATCTCTGCCATGGCTGTGAGTGGTGGCGTTTGCCTTTGAAGAACATCCTCGGATAAATATCTGAGATGGTGTATGGTGGCCAACAGTGTGAAAGCCAGGGTTTGTTCCATTGTTGCCTGAAAAGATCCCGGTCCCGGGTTAACCGTGGCAGGTAAACAAGTGCAATACCCACAAGTGCAGCTCTTTTGTACAGTTAATGTTTCCCTTCCCACTTTCAAGGAAGGAGAAAAGTGGTGGTACTCATTTGTCATTCCCCGCCAAAGATCCCCAAAGCCTCTCTATCCTGGTTATGGACACTTCTCCCCCGTATGGCATTTCCCCTTTCTGATCCACGCTAAATGTTCATGAAGAACAAACACTGTTGTTTTCCCCCCATTAGTCACACCTTATCTTAGAAGCACCCCATAATTAGCAGTGGCTAGAACAAATGACCCAAACACAGTGCTACTTCTGTTTTTGTCTGAAGCTTGAAAAAAACACAATCAGTCTGCTAAAGCCAAAATTCCCCAGGATCACTATTCTCCACCTAAAAATGAAAAAAAAAGGGAGGTTATTTGTTTTGCATAGATTACATAATAAATTCGGGGTTTCTACGCTTGCTCTGTACAAAATGTATGGTGGTATTTAAAGTACGATTTTTTTTGGGGTACGGTAATGTTGTTTAATCAGAAATACAAAACAGACCCAGTAGTCATATTCTCATAATTACAAGCTACATAACGAGGAAATTAGACACCTACATTTATAACATCTGTTTACGCTCAATAGCAAAATAGGAAAACACTAACAAAATTTTTTTAATTAACTTACCCAAAACAACATACATCAGTGCAGGATATGTCTTTTTTATTCTGATCTCTAAGTTAATCAATCCACTAGAGTCACAACGGTTTATGACCGCTTTTTTCTTTTTACATTGCTTGCAAAATTTTGACAAACAAAAGTGAGAAAAAGTTGTACTGTAGAGGACTGACAATTATTTTGTAAGACTTGTATACCTCATCAAATAGGACAAAGAACCGGCCTAGACAGAGACTTCTATAATAATAATAATAAAAAATATAATAAATAATAATATAATAATAAAAAATAACAGTTTCAGTAATAAACTACACCCTTTTAAAAGAGACCAACTAAATTATGTTTAATTTAAATGACAAAAAAAGGCCATTGCTTTGATGCTCAAAAGGACCCAACTGTGTCAGATAGTAAATGTCTTATCTTATGCATAATTTGGCTTTTGCTCATTCCTGTTTTTTTGACCTGCTGATACCCAAAGCGCTTAAATGAGCGGTGTCTATCAATTCAAATGAATGTATAGCTATAAAAAAATCATTCAGGGCTCGACGTGTACCGTAAAATTAATTAGTGGCTCCATTAAATTGCTACATTTTCGTTGTAATAGGTTATTTTGTTACTAAAGCCTGTATGGGGTGTCAACAGTGCACTCCTTGGGAAAACGTTACCTTCAAGCACTGAAAAATAAATAAACTGACCAAAAAACACATTATTTTGACTAAAATAATTTAAAACATAAACCCTGCAATCTGAGAAAAATTAATTGTGTACGTGTGCCTTGCAACTGTCATTCATACCTCAATCGCCGTTTCCCTGTGCTGACTGATACATCCAGGATTTCAGCAATTTGTGTAGTTACAAAACCACATGATAGCAGGAATCTCAAGTTTTCTTCAGTGATAAGGTAGCTGGATCTTCCAAAATCACCTGTCCGGACCAATGGGGCTTGATACCCAGAGGTACCTAATGTTGCAAAAAGAGATTTGTTGACATACAGTATATGAACTAATATGAATGCATGTCAGTCATTATCCTGAAGATCATATTGAGACAGCCTGCTTCAGGAGTCTGGCTCCAGGACTATCACCAACTGGATGTCAGGTGTTCCAGTCAATTTACACACACACACACACACACACACACACACACACACACACACACACACACACACACACACACACACACAGGTCCTGAGTCAAGGCTGGATCTAGTCTTTGGGATGCAGAGAGCCACAAGTAGGCCTATAAACCACATATGCAGCACCTTAAAAAATAATAACATTTATAATAAATCTCGACTTTAGTAAAGAAAAACATAATAACAAAGCTTGTATAAAAACAACTAGTGTCTTCACTGAATAAATTCAATTCAATTCAATTTTATTTATAGTATCAATTCATAACAAGAGTTATCTCAAGACACTTTACAGATAGACCACACTCCAGAAGGACCCAACAGTTCTAGTAGTTTCCTCCAGAGCAAGCAACAGTGCGATGTATTCTTTTTTCATTGAGAAGAGGAAAAATTGAGATATTCAGATATTTACACACTTTGTTATCAATAACAGGTTGTTTCTTCATCCTAAGCGTTGGCATTCACAATTAAAGTAATCTGCTTTGTTTTAGGGATTTAGTGAAGGCGGGTCATTTTCTACCCGGTTGAGCAAGCCAGCTTGAGGGGCATTTAAAAAAAAAAAAAAGTTTTATAGGAAAGCTTAGACATTATATATATATATATATATATATATATATATATATATATATATATATATATATATATTTATATATATATTTATATATATATATATATATATATATATATATATTATGGCATGCCGTTTAGGAAATAATATATATATATATGAAGTTTATCCATCTGAATATATGGAATGAAAGTCTGAATATATGGAATGAACGTCTGAATATATGGAATGAAAGTCTGAATATATGGAATGAAGTCTGAATATATGGAATGGAAGTCTGAATATATGGAATGAAAGTCTGAATATATTGAATGAAAGTCTGAATATATGGAATGAACGTCTGAATATATGGAATGAACGTCTGAATATATGGAATGGAAGTCTGAATATATGGAATGAAGTCTGAATATATGGAATGGAAGTCTGAATATATGGAATGAAAGTCTGAATATATTGAATGAAAGTCTGAATATATGGAATGAAAGTCTGAATATATGGAATAAAGTCTGAATATATGGAATGAACGTCTGAATATATGGAATGAAAGTCTGAATATATGGAATGAAGTCTGAATATATGGAATGAAGTCTGAATATATGGAATGAAGTCTGAATATATGGAATGAAGTCTGAATATATGGAATAAAGTCTGAATATATGGAATGAAGTCTGAATATATGGAATGAAAGTCTGAATATATGGAATGAAAGTCTGAATATATGGAATGAAGTCTGAATATATGGAATGAAAGTTGGAATACATTGACAGAAATGTCACCAAAGGGATACCTTTCTGAATTCACTGGATTTACAAAATGGCATCGGCTGAAATAGTCCAATACTTTGTTGAACTGCAGGGTTTTTTTGCAACAACTGGTCATACTCCAAACGACACAAACAGTTTGGAAATTAGATAGCGTCACCTTGAGGATCATATTTCCATTATTGCGACATTCTTAGTGCTTATAAGCAATCCTGTTCAACAAAACGTTGCCGAAAGAACATTATGCATCATTCTTGAAGGAATTTATGAGTCTCTTTGGGAGATGTCGGCAGAAGTAACACTTCAACTGGAAGCTAATGGTGTGGGCACTGGATACGGTTACCAGTATTTTGGCCCGTACATGCATTTGCCAGAGTGTTAATAATCTCTTCATTGCTCAAAATAGCTGACACTAGATTCCTAGCCGATTCACTCATAGCGTCCACATTTGTTACATCCTGATTAATCAGCCACAACACAAGATGGCGCCAGCGCCGTAATGACGTCAGCTTTCATTCCATATATTCAGACTTTCATTCCATATATTCAGACTTCATTCCATATATTCAGACTTCATTCCATATATTCAGACTTTCATTCCATATATTCAGACTTTCATTCCATATATTCAGACTTTCATTCCATATATTCAGACTTCATTCCATATATTCAGACTTCATTCCATATATTCAGACTTTCATTCCATATATTCAGACTTTCATTCCATATATTCAGACTTCATTCCATATATTCAGACTTTCATTCCATATATTCAGACTTCATTCCATATATTCAGACTTTCATTCCATATATTCAGACTTTCATTCCATATATTCAGACTTCATTCCATATATTCAGACTTTCATTCCATATATTCAGACTTTCATTCCTATATTCAGACTTTCATTCCATATATTCAGACTTCATTCCATATATTCAGACTTTCATTCCATATATTCAGACTTTCATTCCATATATTCAGACTTTCATTCCATATATTCAGACTTTCATTCCATATATTCAGACTTCAATTCCATATATTCAGACTTCATTCCATATATCAGACTTTCATTCCATATATTCAGATGGATAACTTCATATATATATATTATTTCCTAAACGGCATGCCATAATATATATATATATATATATATATATATATATATATATTTGATGTATTTGTCATCAAAATGCAAATAAGGTTCATTCATACTTACAGAAACTTTAGTCTCTCTGCCTGTTTATTAATCTTTAACTAGGCTATTTGTAGAAGCCTATTTTAATTTGATGTAATAGTGATATATTTTTTAATTATTATTGAAACAGGTTGTAAAAGGTTTACAAAAACAACTGATGGTCAAACATTTCACAGAAAAATAAAAATGAGTGGGCTAGCCTGTAAAATACATTAGTGGCCATTCGGCCAATCAAACGCAGGCGTGTACGTCAATTAATGTCATGGAAACAGAACGACGATCCGAGGAGCCTATATAAAGGCTGCAGACCATTCTAATTTCTCTCTTTGCATTTTGACTTGGGCTTCATGCAAATCGAACCTGTGGAAAACAAACTCTTTGAGTTTTAAACCGCTGGAGATAACATACTGCAAACTGATCATTTGGAAAAACAAAAGCACAACAAAGAACAACACAACTTCTGAATCACTATTGTGGTGAAAGGAAGAGCTTGGAAATGGCCTTTCGTCTGCCTGGTGGTATCCCCGAGGAGCACCTCCCGGATTTTCCGAGGGGACGCATCCATGGGTTGCACATGCAAGGTAAGACAATTTTTAGATTTATTTTTATTATAAGTCTAGCCTTCTTATCTCTGATTCATTGATGTATTCAATAAAAATAGCCAATCTTTATCAGTAGCTAGCTAGTTGTGGAAATTGGTGTCACGTGTAGAATGTAAAGGTGGAAAGCCATTAACGTTAACGCCTGTTGGAAAAACAGATGTTAAAACAGACTTTTACTTCACAATTTATCCTGTAAAATAATGACTTGCCAGACAGCATGTGTTTAATATCGCGGGACATGTGTGGAATGTATCAACAATTAGTGCATGGATGTGAAAACACTGTTTGAGGGCAACACATCTTACAAAATATAGCTACATTGAATTTGCTGAAAAAAGATGGCGACTGGGCCAAAATTCATAAAATGCCAAAAAAAGTATTTGAGTTGAGCACCATGGAGACGATGGAGCTATTAGGATCGAACGTCGGGAGGCGAGGACGCGCAGGGGGAATCAAACCAGGACACGTTCATGTGTGTGGTTGGAACACGGAGGTTCTTTGTTTAGTTGGTTAAATCTTAAAAAAGTTTTAAAGTTTATCAAATGATATTATCTTCTTTTATTATAATATCTATCCCCGTTTTTTTCGACCTCTGGGTCTGGCAGTTGAATTGCGCTCTCCGTGCGTAAAAGCCCTAGCGCGAGATTCTTTACTCGCCCAACAAATACAAAGCGATGTTCTTGAAGCCTACATCTTTTGATTATAACAATTATTATTATTACCATTTTTATTAAAGGGTTGTTGTTTTTATGTGCTCTTTTTTCCCAGCAACTCTAAAAATACCCCCGAAAACTTTAAAAATTTTTGGGGGTTTTTTAAATTTTTAAAATGACCCCTTCCCCCCACATTTGAATAAAATGTATACCCTTTTTTCAGTGTGAGCAAGAATATAAAAAATGTTTAGTTTTAGGAAAAATTGCAGCATGTTTTTAATTCTCAGGGTCGTCCCTGTTAAAATAATGGGGAAAAAACTGACAATTTTTGGCCCATTACTTTTTAAAAAAGGGGTTTTATAGCCTTTTTTCGGGTTGGGCTTTATGACACTTTGTTGTAAAAAGGGAAATGTTTTATTATTATGTATGGACTAGATTTTTTTCTTTTTTACAAGCGGAAAATAAATGAAGAGAGGTTTGAGGAAAAAATATCAAAATGAAGAAAAAAACATTTTAATTAGAAAAAAAAAAATATTTTGAGAGAAAATTTTTTTTCATCCCAAATAAAAAAGTTTTAAATTTTCCCAACACACAGCACCCACCATACGGGAAAGGGCCCCAAAGGGGCCGGCTGTACTTTTTAGGGGCTGCGCCCCTTTTAAAACATTTTCAGAAAAATGCTTTTGGATTTTCTACCAGTCTGGGGTTCACCATTGTCCCTTCTACCTGTGGTGTTTCTGTGGTCCATGAAGCGGGAAATCATGGTGAGGGGGCAGAGGGGGACTTGGACAAAGGGGGGGAACATTACTGACAATGCCACCCCCCCCTGCCCCCCCTAAATCACACCCAGAGGGGGCCGGTTTTCAGGGGAAAAAGGTTGCTCCTCCCGTCCCCGGACCAAGACTCAAGACCCCTTTTGCCCCTCATCCACAGATTCAACTCCTCACAGGGGGGGGGGGGAATGGGGCGGGAGAGGAAAATACTTACATACATACCTACATACATACATACATACATACATACACACATCCCACACTTTACTTACATACATACAGCAAACCCGGGGGACTTAATTCACCCCCGGGCCCTTTTATAATAATTTTAACCGGGGATTTAAACCCTGAAACTTTAAGTTTATGGTTTTTTCTTTTTTTATTTGAAAAAATGCTTTTATTGTTTTTATTATTTTTGGGGGTTTTTGTGATTTTTTTTGTTTTATGCTGTTTTTTTTATCTATTTTTTTTTTTTTTTGTTTTTGTTTAAAAACTGCGCGGGAAACCTTTAAATTTCCCTGCGGGGGTCCCCAAAGGACAAAAAGGGGAAGCCAAAGTCTAATTTAATCTAAAAAATTTGAATTTTTTAAAATTTTTTCTGAGAAAAAAAATCTTTTTCCCAAAAATCCCTTTTTAAATTTCCTCAAAGGTATATATTTTTGCTATCAGTTTTAAAAAAAAAAAAATTCAAGACAGTGACACAGGGGGCCCAAATGGGAAACGGGGCCCTGCCCAGCCCAAATTTTCACATTGAAAAAAAAATCCTGAAAAAGGGGAAAAAAAATGTCACACTGTGGGAAAAAATTTTTTTTTTAAGTTTAAAAAAATTTTAAAGGAGAATTTTTTTTTTCTCGGGAATAATTTAAAAATTTCAAATTTAATTTAAATTTTTTTTTAATCTCAAATTTTGCTATTAAATAGGGGGAAAACCCTTTTCTTAAAAATTTTGGTATTTCTATCAAAAAAATGTTTTTTTTGCTATCATGTAAAAAAACCTTTTCCCAAAAACATTTTTTTACATTTTTACTTTTTGCATTAATAAAAAAAAAAAAATCTAGCTCCATATTATGTTTTCCTTTTTTTAACTTTAATTTTTGTTTAATTTAATCCAAATAATTAATGTTATAAAAAGGGGGACCCTTTTATTTAAAGTCACATTAAAACTTTTTATTTAAAACAAGCCGTTTTCCTTTTGATCTTTTTTTCCCTCGGGCCGTGTAGACAATTTCCCCACGTCCTGCAAAACCTGGCCCCCCTGAAGGGGGAAGGTGAGTATAACTTTGGCCCCTTTTTCCCCCCCTCAGGGGAAGTTTAACAAAATTTTGAATTTAAAAGATGAAGCTCAGAGGTGAAGACGAGGGCCCTTTCCCGGGTCGTAGTTTTGGGTAGGCCCCAAGGCTGAAGAGACAGAATGCAGGGGAAAGAGGAGAAAGGGGAATTTTTGGAAAATTTTAGTGATAGTAATGGTGATGGTTTTATTGATGGGGGTATGGTAGTGGTAGTGGGGGGTTTTAGGATGGTCATAGTGAGGTTTTAGAGATGGTTAGGTTATGGTTATTGTGATGTTTTCAGTGCTGGAATCCCTTAGGGCGGGTTATGGTTTTGGTTATATTGTGGTTTAGTGATGGTTATGTGGGGTTTATAGTGAGGGTTTTGGGCTGAGGTTCTATTTTCATGTGATTTAAACTCCTACCTTACCCCCCTCTCATCGAGACTTCCCACCCCCAAATTTTTTGGCAGAAATTTAAAAACCCCGGGCGTTTTCCTTTCCCCAAAATGGTGACCCATTCGGGCACCCCCCATTTGGGGGCCCGCGCACGGGTTCCTGAACTGAAGTGGAGAAGGGGGAATAGGTTTGGCCCCCTTCAGCCCTAAAAGGGTTTCACCCCTTTGCCTGGGGAGTTTTGCACACCCTTTCAGGCCTGGGCCCCTCCCAGAAAAAAGGGGGGAAGACAGCTCCAGGGAGTTGCCCCCCTCCTCTTCGGGCCCTCCCCCCTAACAAAGAAAAGAAGGAAGAGAGTGACCCCTTGCAGGTAAGTATAAAGGGGCTAAGGGGAAATTTGTGGGACGCCTCAATATTTTGCCCCCTCCTCTTCAGAAAGGCCCCCCCAAACATTTTAAAAAAGGGGAAGAAAGCTCCACAAATTTTTGCACACTCCCTTCGGGCCTGGGCCCCCCCAAACAAACGGGGAAAGGGGAAGGGACAGCTCCAGGGAATTTCCGCCCCTTTTGGGGGGGGCCCGGGGCCCCTCCACAAAGAAAGCGGGGAAGAGGGAACCTTGCGGGTTAAGTTTGAAAGGGCTAAAGGGGGAATTGGGGGGACACCCTAAATGATTTACCACCCTCCTTTTGGGCCTGGCCCCCCTCCCAGCCGAAAAAGGGGAAAGACAGTTTCCAGGGAGCGACCCAACCCCCTTTTCAGGCCTGGGCCCCCTCCACATTCAGGAGAATGGTTTGGTTTTTTGAAAACCCATGCGGGAAACAAAGATAGGGGACTCTGTTAGGACAAGTTTGGGACTTTTTTGCGGGCAGGTTTTGGAAAACCCTTTTGGCATTAAGGGGTAGTAACCCCCTTTGGTAATATTGAAACCCGGGCCTTTTTTTAAATCGTCTGGAAGCAGGGATTGTCTCTTTGAAATTTTAAAGGTGGAAAAGTTTTAAATTTTTTCCCCCTTGTTTTTTTGGGGGGGTTTGGGGCTATGATCAGGTACATCTAGCATAAGGGTTTTTTTTCTTTTGTTTTGGTCATTTTAAATGGTAATGTACGTATTTTCTCCCTATTTTAATTGGGCCATTTAGGTAGCTTTTTCCCTTCAAACACTAATAAAGTTTAAATTTTATTGTCCTGTCATGTTAAAAAATTTGTCGGGTCATTTAACCCCCAATGAGCAGCCCATTTTAAAAATAAAAAAAAACGTGTAAAAACAAAAAATAGATACTTTACAATACAACAAAAAACCCCTTAATAGGCCCGGATTTTTTTAAAAACACAACATGGGTCAAGCAGGGTTTTAGAAAAATTATCCAACAAAAATAATAACAAAAAAATTTAAGTATCAGTGAGAGATCCCCAAGCACAACGTTTAAAAAATCCGAACCCCCCCTTCCAAAAGCAACCTCCCAAAGGGCACTCCCCTGTCCAGGGGGAAAGAAAGGGGGTTAAAAGTTTTTTTCCCCAAAAGGTCTCCCCCCTTTTTTAAACAAAATACAGATGCCTTTTCCCCAAGGGGCGGGGCAAAAAAATTATTTAAAATATGTTCAACAGAAACCCCAAGGAAAATAGGGGACTTTTTTAAAAAATTGCAGCCTCTTTTAATGCTTTTTAAAAGCAGTTGTGCTTTTTTAAACTGGTTTTTGGCCAGGGTTTTAATTTTGTTTTTTGTAAATTTTTTTCTTTTCCCTTGGATTTAATTTCTTTCTTCTTTTTAAATTTTGGGCTGTTTTGGACCCAAATTTTTTTAACAATTTTTCATGTAAACATTTCCCGAGACTGTTTTTAAAAAGGGCAATCCAAAAAACCTTTTATTTTTTGATTGCTTTTAAATGTAACGTAAGGGCCCAGAAGCTACCATGCAAGGCACTAGCCTGACTTTTGGGGGCCAATGGGGGGTTAACCCTTTTGTTGTTCTTTGGTTTTTAACATGCGGGTGGATCCTATACCAAGGAAATTAAACAAGTATTGACAGTAATCTCACTTATTGAATATTTAAGGCGAAAAAATCTTACTCATGTTTTACTTCATAATTTTGTAGGTGTTTACTCTGGACCAGATGAGAAGGGGACGGGCCACAGGACTGGGATTCACAAGTCCAGCAAAAGGCTTTGGGGGGGCCCTTTTTTTCACATTTGGGCCCCGTAAATTAAACCCCCACTAAAACCCCCCAACATGGGGTCCTTTCCAAAAAAGTTAGGGGGGGGCAGGGGAGGCAAAGCGGGGGAGTGCGGGAGGAAAGTTTGGAATTGGGTTTTGCTTTTTAAAGGGCAGAGTTTTAAAAATTTTGAATTTTGAGTGACAACGGCCAAATTTCCCAGCGGGGTGTGACGCCCCAAAGGGGAAACGTTTTGGGCCCAAAATGGCCCACTCTTCCCAGGGAAAAAGGAAAGGCCACGTTTGACAGTTTTTTCCGTGGCGGAATACAGGGAAACCAGCAGGGGCAAAAGCCGTGATAATTTTAAATCTACACATGTGGTTATTATTTTTATTATTTATTTCAGAAACCTTTTGAATTACCATTGTTTTCCCCTTTGTCATTTGGGGGCCAAACTCAACAAAAAACTACCCAAAAGTTTCAAACTGTATAGCTGTGTTCCCAAAATACTCCCCTGTTTTTTCTGTTTTTTAGCAGGGGAAAATTTATCCCGGGTTTTGGCACTCTCAGGCCCGCTGAGAAGGGGTGTCAAAACCCAAACCCATCATCTCAGGGAGAAACCCCCCCCCACCGAGCCCGGACCCCCGGGCGTCAACCCCAAAAAATTTATCTCGGCAGATCCAGAAACCCCAAACAGACCACTGGACCACGGGTCAAACCCCCCCCATCATCTCAGGCAGACCCAGAAACCCCACAGACCAAAAAGGGCCCCGGACGTCAAACCAAAACCCTTTTCCAAGGAACCCGCACCAAAAGCAACCACTGGAACGGACTCAACCAACCTATCATCCGGGGTCCAGACCACAGCAGCCCCTGGACCCCGGGGTTTAACCAACCCCCATTATCTCGGCAACCAGCACCACCACAACCCCGGAACCCCGGAAGTCCCAAACCCAAAACATTCAGGGAGGGCCCAGCAACCCCAGCAGACCACGGGGCCACGGAGTCAACCAACCGATCATCTAAAGGGAGACCCAAACACCACAGAAAACCCCGGACCCCCTCACAACCCCACTTTCTTCCAGGAAAAATTAACCCAAACTAAGACCCTTTTAAACACTACGGCTTCTGCCCGAAACCCCAGAGGAAGTTTTTTCCCTTTTGTTTTCTTCTTTTTTTTTTCTTTTGGGGAAACACCCCCACACACCAGGGAAAGGGGGTCACCACGACCCAAGGCTTTAAATTTAAATATTAATTTAAAATGTTTAAATTTGTGAATTTAAAACACAGGATGTTAGTATATAAAAGGGTTTTTTAATTTTAAAGCAATCCCTGTAAAAACTTTCTAAAGGTTTCTTTTTACGGTAAAAACAAAATTTTAAATTTTTATGTAATTTAGAAAAAAAAAAATTTTTGGGGCAAAAAGGGATTTTTGTGGTTTTTCCCGTTTTCATTTGAATTAGAATTTTTGGTTTTTTTTTAAATATCTTTATTTTGTTGTTTAAATAATTTGGTTTTGAATACATTTAAAGTACAAAGTAATAAACTAAAGGGGGAAAAAATTAATTTGTTAAAGCCCCATTTTTTAAATTAAACAAAGAAAACTCTAAAAAAATTTCAATTACATTTTGGGAAAAATACAATCTAAAATCATATTTAATATCAGAATCCAGAAACTGAAGTGCCTTTACTCGCATGAAGACACAAAAAAGATGGTGCTTCCCCTAATCCCTAAAAAAGAAATCAGCTACACATGCTTTAAAAGGGGGAAAAAAAAAGGGGGGGTTTTCCCTTTATGAAGTTAAAAAACGTAAAACAGAGGAAAAGTCTTTAAAAGGGAAAAGTCAAACTTGGGGGCCCCTTTCAGATGCCCCCTTTGGGGAGCTGGCTTATTGCGGAAAAGAGTAAAAAAAATGAAAAGGGGATTTTTAAAGATTTTGTATGAACAAAGAGGAGGAAAACAAATCTTTAATAACTCCCCCCCGGAAAACAGTGGAAATGCTTAGTGGTTGGGGGGTTAAATTTTTGCTAATTTTTCAACCTAAAAAAGTCTGTGAATCAGGAAAAAAACCGTCCAACCCTTGGTCACCCCTTTAAAAAAAAAACATGGCTCTTTTAATTTGTATTCACATGTCCCTGCATTTGGTTTTGCCCGGATGGGCGTGACCTCAATGGTTTGAAGGCTAGTTTTTCAAAGGGGGCAACCCCCCTTAGATATTTACGGCCTTTCCCTTTTTGCCTACCCACGCAATCAGCCCCGTTGACGAGAGCTCGGGCTAAATCATCACCTCCTTTTACACGCTAAACAAACCCGTTTGGGGGGAAAAGTTTTTTTTGAAAATAAGACGTTGGCAGTCTCCACAATAGCCCCTAAATAAAAAAGGTTCAAATTAAATAATTGATATAATAATTGCAATTGCATTTAATTTTTTTAAAAAATAAAGAAATACAAAAGAATAAGGGGGAAATTTTTAAAAGACAATTTAAAAAGATTTTTTTAAAAAAAATTTCCCCAAAAATTAAAGAAAAGTTTCTTTTCAGGTTTTATTCAAAAATTTTGGGAAGTCCCACTTTGTCAAAAAAAAATTTAATTA
This sequence comes from Etheostoma spectabile, assembly GCF_008692095.1. Lineage (NCBI taxonomy): Eukaryota > Metazoa > Chordata > Actinopteri > Perciformes > Percidae > Etheostoma > Etheostoma spectabile. Next base: position 30,585,360 of record NC_045735.1, on the reverse strand, counting down.
AAGGGAAATGAAAAATTGCAGAAAAGGGAAATTTTAGAAAGTTATCCTAATTTTCATTTTTTCATTTAGTAAATTTTGATGAATTTTTTATGTTCCCATTTATCATTTCTATTTTATTGTGTTCCAAATGCATCATGGGATGAAGGGGCAAATACTGTACATTTAGCAGTATTTGCCCCTTTAAAGTTATAAAATGTTTTGTTTTTGTTGTGGGAAAAAAGGAAAAAATACCAGCGGGGGGAGGGGTTTAAATAAGTTTTTCCATCTCGGTGGGTTTTGGGGGGGTTTTTGGCCCCCATTGGCCCCTTTGGCGCGCGGGGTGCCAAAATGCAGTGGCCGAAAAGTTCTCACGTTTCCTTATATTTTTGGTTTCCCCCAAAGGGAAAACTTTTTACAGTAAAAAAAGGTTCTGTTTTTTATTCAAAAAAATTTTATATTTAAATATTTACTGAAAATAAAACCCAAATAATGAAAAAATAAAAAATTAATTTTAAAATGGCCTTATTTTTTAATATTTAAATTTTGGTCAGTAATTATTTGGGGTTTAAATTTTCTGGCCTGGATGTGGGGCCAATTTTTTAGAGAAACTAATTTTTAAAAAAACTTCATACTTCTGTGTGGGTTAAAATTTAAGGTGTGTCAAAATCAATTTAGTTGTTTGGGGAATATGCGCCCAGTTCTCTCAAGGGGGCCCGACAGTAAAAACCCTAGATTTAACGGGTAAAATCCCCCCCCAAATGGGGTCCTTTTTTTTTTAGTGTAAAGGGGATAAGTGCATAGTGAAAATATCAATTTTATTTACAAAAAAAAAATGATGAAAAGAGAATTTTTTTAAAAGTAAGTGCAATTTGAATTTGGAAAAAGTTTATATTAAAATTCCCTGAGCAATGAAAGGGGCTGTGAACCCCCCCCCCCCCCGGGCCCCCATTTTCCTTGGGGAAAAAAACTGAACGGGTCAAAATTTTTTTTGGAAAAAACCGAAAAAAACTGTGTTTTCCCCTTTTTTCTTTTTTACAAATACTTTTTCCCTGGGGGGTTTTGGTTTGGGGTCCTTTTAAACTTTTTGGGTTTTTTTTTGTGTTTTTTTTGTGTGTGTTTGTGTGGTGTGTGGTGTGTGTGTGTTTTTGGGTTTTGTAAAAGGGAACCCCCAGGGCCCGTGCCCCCACCAGGCCATGCTAGACTGTGCAACCGAATTTGGGGGGTAAACCCCATGACATTAAAACGCTAGGGCCAATAGTGGGCCCGCATTAATGTGTGGGCTTACCCTTTATAGGGGGGGTTGGAACCCGGTGGGAAAAAACCAAATGGGGTTTCATTAAAATTTTTTTAAACCATTATGAACAAACTTTTTGACTTTTCTTTCCAAGTGTTAAAATGTCTTAATGGGGACATTGACCTTTTGGGGCCCAAGTTTTTTTATGTTCCCTTTCCCAAATTTTTGTTTTTTTAATTTAACTGGGTGTCCCCCATACAAATCCCAAATTCTTTGTTTTTGCAGCAAAACAAAATGGGCCCCAAGGGGTTTTTTGACTGGTATTCAGAGTGCATTGTTTCAGCATAGGGAGTGCAGCATAAAAGGGGAACACTCTCTTTTGGGCCCAACCTAGTGACATGATATATAGTAATTTTTTTAGCCAAAAAAATTTGTTCATGCACAACTTAAAGTAAAACCCCGTACTCACAGGGGCCCAGCATAAAGCTAATCTAGATTTCATCCCATCTAGAAACTAAAACTAGGCCCCAATTTTTTTTTGCACCACGATGGATGTTTTTTTCAGGTTTTTAAATTAAAAAGCTCACCGAAACCCTTAAAACCTCATTTTACTCATCATAGAAACCCCCTCCTAAAAAATTTCTTAGTGTCCCCGTTTCGGGCTTCTTCAGCGTTACCTATACACATTTAAAAAATTTTATGTTTTTCATATTTTAATCCTTTAAATGAACCCCCTATTTGACAAAAAAATTTTTTTCCAATGTGTATTTGGGGAAAAAAAATTTTGGAGGGTTGGGCAAACCCATATCTACTATGTAAAAAAGCCTCAAATTTTTCCATTTGAAAAAGAGATAACCCGTTTCCTTTAAAAAAACTTTTGGGAAAATGATTTACTTTTGTAATACCCAAAAAAAGGGGGGGGAAAAAGGGTCTGTAGTCAATTTATTTTAAATTTAGGATCTTTTTCCGATCAGGCAAATTTTGCAGGGACAGGAAAAAGTGGGCCCATCTAATGGGGGTTTTCATCAACCCCCTCCCCACATAAACTCCCCACAGAAAGGGAAATTTTACCTACATTTAAGTGATATTTTTATTTATAAACCCCAGAAAAATATTTCTTATTGAAACTTTTTTTCCAAAAAATTTACCTTTGATTTCAAATTTCAAAAAAGGATGTGAATTTATTTTAGGGAATCAAATTATCCCCATATAAAAAACATAGGTTTTGGGGGAAAAGGGCTTGCTTTACGCATTACTGCAGCTGTGAAAGAATCTTCTCCCGGGAAAAATATACCCTTTTGTAGTAAGTATATTAAAAATTCCCGCTAAAGAACAAGGGGACTAAACCCCCATAAAATGGTTGAAAAAAAAAGCTTATTTACCATCCAGCAGTTAAAGGGGAAAATTTTCCTTCATTTGGAGTTTTTTTTGGTTCCCGCTGCCTGCTGTGGCCGGAAATGTCCCCTATGGAAACTGTGAGAAATTTAACCCAAAAAAACCCCAAGCGGGGCCAGAAAAAGCACAACCCACTGAAGTCCCGTAAAAACCCCCCCAAAACAAGGGGAGCAGTGGGAGATTCAGGCCCCTAATTTCCCCGTAGGGTTTTGCGCTTTTAAGGGGGGGGTTTCCTTTTCACCTTTTCACAATGGTTTTTTTCAAAATTTAATTTTAACACTGTTATTCTAAAAAATATTGAACACAAAAAGTATTTTTCAACAAATTTAAAACATCAAAAGTAATGATAAATGTAAGGTTTACTCTGGCTTGTAAAAATATAATGAAACAATGTATAATGGTAGAGGGTAATTGGGGAAAGCCCGTTTAGGACAGAGCGGGGGCCAATGGTTGGGGCATACCAGGCCCAGACGGGGGGGTGGTGTGGGAAACCTGACGTTTGAAAACACACACACACACAACACACACACACGTCCGAGTCAAGAGGCTGGATCTAGTCTTTGGGATGCAGAGATCCCAAGTAGGCCCTACTATTTGATACAAAAATATTCTTAACACATAGCAGCACCTTAAAAATAATATAATTTATAATAATCTAAACTTTAGTAAAGAAAAACAAATGCCCAAAAGCTTGTATAAAAAAACAAGTGCCCTTCACTAACTAAATGTAGCCTTTTTTGTTGAGAAGGGGAAAAAAATTCAGTACTCCCACATGTTCTGATCAATACAAGTGTTTCTTTACCCTAAGATTTGGGATTCACGATTACAGAAAGTTGCTTTATTTTACGGGTTAAGTGAAGGCGGGTCATTTTCAACCCGGTGGAAAAGGGGTTTTGTATACACAAAAAGGAAAAAAAACACCATGGTTAACAAGAAATTTAAAGCTGCCTGCAACGACTTACCCCTGTTCAGTCAGCCATTTTTAAGGGTAACTGATAAAGTATATGTAGGTATCCTGAGGCTCTGAGGCTCTGGAGTATTATCTAAAAGGCAGCCCTAAGGAAGCACACCCAGAAACATTTATTTTTGCTGCATTGGTTATTTAAATGAACTACTACTTTTTATTGGAGTTTTCATCCTACAATGTAAAAGGAACATCGGTGGTTTGCTTTTGTGCCGTAAAATACTAATTTATATGTTTTTGTTTAGGGTTACGTTGGGTAACTCTAAAGGTTTTCACACAAAAAGATTGAAAAATAGGGCCAGTTTTAAAAAAAAACTAAAGTACTTACCCTTTAATAAGGGTTCTAACTATCTATCTACACTATACTTTCAAAAAAACATTTCTTCTCATAGTTTGTTCACACTAGCCAATTACAAATATATTAAATTCAATTCAATTTTATTTATAGTATCAAATCATAAGAGTTATCTCAGCACACTATACAGTAGAGAAGGTCTAGACTCTTAACTATATATATTTTATAATTTAAAAAGGACCCCAACAATTCCAGTTTTAATTTCATCAGAGCAAGCATTTAGGGCGATAGTGGTGAGGAAAACCTCCATTAGGGAGAAACAGACCAGGTTTTTAGGCGGTGTTGATGGTGCTGGTTGGGGGTGTGATTAATAGTGGCAATAGTAGTCACAATAAAGATAATGGCAAAGAGTAGAAATAGTAAAACAAAAACTTGTACAGAAAAAAACATACAACAGCTAAATAACCAAGAACCACAGTACAATATTTGCAAGAAAGAAGAAAAAAATGCTACAATCAATTGTGCCTCCCTTGCAATGCAACTGAAAAATCTTTTGGCATAACGCAACCACCCTACAACATTCCAAGAGTATATGGCTGCAGCCTGGAGCGTCCCATGTCATCCGTCCCGTCTCATGCGGTCTCGTCTCATGCGGAGGGGTGTCCAACGGTAAATCCAGAGGGTAAAAAATGCAAAATCACGAATAATTAACGGCAATCATACAAATGAATAAAATATGTTTGTTTTTTTATCTAAACATGTCTATAAGATAAATGCAGACTATCATACAGATGAATAAAACACTTAAAATATATGTTCGTCTATAAAATAAATGCAGATTATAGGCAAACTAAAAAAATCCTTCTGCCATCCCTGAGTTTCTACTTTTCAATATAAAAGCTCGCATCTGGAATAAAATACTAATATCGCTCTTACTTTTCAAAGTAAAAGCTCACGTAAACTATCATACTAATGAATAAAATATTTGGCGTGTTTTTAAATATTTAAAAATATATGTCCGTCTCTAAAATAAATGCAGATGATAGGCAAACTAAAAAATTCCAATCCAAGTTGCAGCTTTAGAAGGAATTTCTCTCCCAACAGAGTTCAAGCATTTGGTTTTGTTTAAAAAAAAAAATTCCCCCTTTCATACAATACAACACAAAATACAATAGAACCGCTGGCGGAAGTGGAAGAAAAATTCAATCGCATCCTGGCCCAAGACCGTGGCAGCAGAGATACGCAGTCGAATGCAGGACGGGTCCCAGAGACCTGAAGGCCGATGCCGCGGTAGTAGAAAAATACGACCGCATTCTGCCCCGGGTCCCGGAGACCCGACAGCATTCTGTCCCGGGTCCCAGAGACCCGACAGCCGAGGCCGCGGTAGTAGAATAATACGACCGCGTTCTGCCCCGGGACCCAGAGACCTGACAGCATTCTGTCCCTGGTCCCAGAGACCCGACAGCATTCTGTCCCGGGTCCCAGAGACCCGACAGCTGAGGCCGCGGTAGTAGAAAAATACGACCGCGTTCTTCCCCGGGTCTCAGAGAGCCGACAGCCGAAGCCGATCGACAGTCGCTCTCGCCATGCTGATAAGCAGTTGTATTTGCAGCAATGTCCCAGTGAAGTGTGAAAACAATATAGAATATGCAATTAAAAAGTCTTGGAAAGAGTGTAACATGTTTATTTTTGTAGTATTGTTGTGTGTGCAGATCGTGGATTGTTCTCCCTCCTCAGGAGGTCCTGGCGTTAGTTGGCAGAAACGGCTGTGTCGCTGATGCAGGTTTCATCAGATGTAGCAACGTTAATATGGAACAACACAAGCATAACATTAAAAAATGAGCAAACTACATGTAGGCTATGGCAAAATTGTTACTTTAACAGTTTTTTAACATTTTTCAATTGATTGCAACAACTGTGGTCACGAATTTACCCGAGACTTCATCTGGAAAATTATTTGCAATATCGTAATTTTGACCCTCTGGATTTACCGTTGGACACACCTCCGCATGAGACGAGACCGCATGAGACGGGACGGATGACATGGGACGGTCCAGGCTGCAGCCATACCCATCTCCAACAATCTGCTGGGATTGGAAAGTTTAATTGATGGTGTTAAAGCTGGAATGTCCCCAAAAAGGCAGCAGTGGAGCAAAAGGTGGTAATGTTATCTTGAAGAAAAAAAAATATAATTTAATAGTAAATTTATTGAGTTTAACTTAATATTATATATTTTTTTTTAAAGCTAAACAAAAAAGAAGACATGAGAAAGAAAAGAAGTGAGAGGATCCTTTGCATGTTGAATGTTGGCAGGCGACCCCCTCCCCAGGTTTACAGAAATGGTTTAACCCTACTGCTCAGCAGCCAATGGGAGCTTAGGACGCTCACCCATTCAAAATGGAGTAGGGACCAAATGGCTCAAATTTACATGAAATTAACACGTAAACAACACATCTTCATGCTGTTTACACGTCATTTACGCGTAATTTATGTGTAATTTACGTGTATTTTACGTGTTGTTAACATGTGAAAAATCGACGCGTTGTTTACGTGTATTTTGCGTGTTGTTTGTGCGTTGTTTGCACATTGTTTGCGCGTTGTTTGCACATTGTTTGCGCGTTGTTTACATGTTGTTCACTTGTTGTTCACGTGTTGATTACGTGTGAGAAATCACGTGTATTTGAACGGTTTGGCTTTCCATAGGCTACCTGTTCTTTACTTAACACGTCAAGAAAAAAGAAAAAAAAGGCGACGGTGCTTCACCTGGGCAAGCCAGCTGTGGTAGGAACACCTGGCTCGGGTTACAGCCGGGAGAGAGCCAGGGGGGCTGGACTCTGAGACCAAACAACTGCAGTCAGTAACGTTACGCAGCGATGACTGCATGTCTGGAGCAATCGCCACAAGAGAGAGAGAGAGAGAGAAACAGAGTGAGCAAACCGACTTCAGGAAGACAAGAAACTTTGGACGGAGCTCAGCTTTTCTCTCGAATTTGGGACAGAAAAGGCTGTCATTTATTTTAAGGTAAGCACGTTTATAATTCAGCCCCGTAACGTCGGCCTACGCACAGCTATCTGCGTAGAAAGAGTTTCATTACAAGATCCCGTCTGCGTTGTGCAAGTTAGTGTAACTCCATGAGTTTGTTCTAGTTAAGTACAGTCGTGAAAACGCCTTTTTTTTCTTTTGAATGGTTCTTTCCATTGTTCCATTTTCTCAGTGTAAGGGGTCTTAATGCTAGGAGGAGCTTGTTTTCAAACTAATGAAAATCAGATGTTGCCATGTCAGCCAGCTGGCATGCCTCACGGTCTACAGCCTGCTGCTGGACACTGACAGACTGCTGTGAACCAATACAGCACCATTCACCACCAGCCTACAGCCAGAGTAGACTATCTACAGGACTTCTTTAATAGGGATCTTATCTGATTGAAGGGTATTTTTATGATCCTCTATGTGATATTAATGATGGGTGTTCATCATATTCTGTAGTGGATCATAGGGCTGCACAAATAATCGCAATTTGATCAAAATCGCATTGTGGACTAGGCTACTGCAATATCCAAATCGCAAGGGGGGTGGGGGGGGGGGGGGCGCGCAATTATCTAAATGCAAAATTTTTGTCAAACCATTCTGAATGAAGTATTTTGGTGCTGCAGAGAAGTCCTGCAATCCTATTTTACAGACTAAAGAAAACATCTTTGTTTGGTACAGATCCTATAATCCTATAATATTTTTTAATGAAAAGGACATTAATGATACAAAAAAGATCATTCCCTCCAATATCGTGAATCATATCACAATCGCAATATCAGTCAAAATCATAGCTACGATAGGGTGATCACTTTTTTATTTCCAAAAAAGTGGACACTCGGCCGGCCTCAAAACACAAATTCAGACATGGTTCTCAGAGGTGAAGGAACATGCTTTATTATTCCTCAATGGTATAAAAATAACTTATGTAATAAAATAAAATATGTAACAACCTGTAACAAAATAATCACTCTTTTCAAATAAATAAACATGAAATGATTTTCTAAAAATTACCTATTCTGTGTCAGCTTCAAAATCCAGCTTCAAATAAATATCTCGTAAAACTTTTTCAATGTAATAACATAAGGTCTTTGGTGTCCATGTGAGCTTTGAGATCTCCAACACCTTTATTAGACACTGAAACATACGTGCTAGCTTTACACACGGTGCAGTCCGCCTCCCACTTGTCCCGACCGGGATGGTACGGGGAAAGGTTTTTTTTCAGTTCAACTGTGAAGCTGCACTTACGCTTTGGCATTTTGTGTGCAATACTGCTCTAATCTACTCCCTGTCTGATCTGCCCCCTGTCTGATCTGCTCCCTGTATGTGCTCCCTGTCTGATCTAATCCCTGATCTGTTCCCTGTAAGTGTTCTGCTGTCTGATCTGCTCCCTGTATGTGCTCCCTGTCTGATCTGCTCCTGTATGTGTTCCGCTGTGATCTGCTCCCTATATGTGCTCCCTGTCTGATCTGCTCCTGCATGTGTTCCACTGTCTGATCTGTTCGTTGTATGTGCTCTGCTGTCTGATCTGTTCCCTGTAAGTGCTCCCTGTCTGATCTGCTCCTGTATGTGTTCAACTGTCTGATCTGCTCCTTTAAGTGCTCTGCTGTCTGATCTGCTCCCTGTATGTGCTCCCTGTCTGATCTGCTCCTGTATGTGTTCCGCTGTCTGATCTGTTCGTTGTATGTACTCTGCTGTCTGATTTACTCCTGTAAGTGCTCTGCTGTCTGATCTGCTCCTGTATGTGCTCCCTGTCTGATCTGCTCCCTGTGTGTGCTCCCTGTCTGATCTGCTCCTGTATGTGTTCCGCTGTCTGATCTGTTCGTTGTATGTGCTCTGCTGTCTGATCTGCTCCTGTAAGTGCTCTTCTGTCTGATCTGCTCCCTGTATGTGCTCCCTGTCTGATCTGCTCCTGTATGTGTTCCGCTGTTTGATCGTCTCCCTATATGTGCTCCCTGTCTGATCTGCTCCTGTGTGTGTTCAACTGTCTGATCTGCTCCCTGTCTGATCTGCTCCTGTATGTTTTCCGCTGTCTGATCTGCTCCCTGTTTGTGAGCGTTGCAGAGCGGTCCGCAAGGCAGCCTCTCAGGAATTACGTCATGCTACAAAGTACCGTAGTATTGTGTGCAAAGCGCACAAGTACATGCTTAATGGTTCCATGAAAAACAATGAAAACCGGATTTTTCATGAATTTATAAAAAAAATAGAGACGCCCCAGATATTACGTAAAATGTTGACATGTCTGGGCAAAAGAGGACATTTGGTCACCCTAAGCTGTGAGATATTTTTGTGCAGCCCTAACAGATTATTGATGAAAGTGATGGTGATTTTAAACAAAACCCCAAAAAATTATATCATAGAAATTCCACAGGCACTGTTTCTTCTGACTGAAAGTTGGAAAATTTAAATGTGTCAGTTATTTGTTCGACAGACTGCTAACTTGCAAGTTGCCCAAACCTTCCCTTCAGAGCAATTTTTAAATGGCATGTAGTGAATGTTCGAGTGCTGCTCTGGTTCTCAGTCAGGAACCAGCTGGGCTGCATTGTGTGATTCACTTGCTGTAACCTGTTGCCTAACAAACTGCTCCTCTACGGTCACCAGAACACCTGTGATCTGACTTTCTTCTAAGTAATGAAACCCATGCATGCTCTCACTTGCAAGCAGATACCCAACTTGTCATTCCTTGGTAATGGCCCTGTGAGCTATTGCACCTCAGCATGAGCATGACACACAGGCGTTGGACGGTGAATGCAACTTCTTAGAAATGTCTGTTATGTTGTGTGGTACTGAGAGATTCCTGAGTCTCATGCTGTGGAGAACACTGCCGCTCTAGAAGTATAGGGGGAAGCTGGGATTAGGTGTTTGGTCTATAAAATGTCAGATGAAAAATGATCAGTGTTTCCCAAGGTCTAAGATGACATCCGCAAATGTCTTGTTTTGTCTACAACTCAAAGATATTCAGTTTCCTTTCAGAGTGGAGTGAAGAAAATAATGATAGAAAATAACAGTCTATATCCAGGACGTTCCACTTCCAGGATTGCTTTGTTGCCGCTGGAAAAATCCAACGTATGACACTATTTTCAGTCAGATTTCCTTTACCTTCCTCTTTCTTTGTGTTGGTATTCTAAACTCTGGTGGATTTCTTAGGACTATGGTTAACTGCTCCTCAGATCTCTGCAGGGTAAATCCAGACAGCTAGCTAGACTATCTGTCCAATCAGAGTTTTCTGTTGAACGACTAAAACAACTTTTGATCGTACACTCCACCAAAACAAGTTCCTATCTGAGGCTGTTTTGCAGAAGCACTGTGGCTTCGTCTGACACTTAGCTCCTCCTATGAATATTGTGATTGGTTTAAAGAAATGACAATAAACCAGAGCTTGTTTTTCTGCCATCCCAGAATGTTGTATGGGCTAGCCAGACCTGCAGAGCTTTGGACGAAGGTCTGACAATGTGAGACTAAGAAAAGGATCATATTTAAAAAGTTGGAATCAGAAGAAAAAAAAAATGTAAAGACTCAAACTCAAAAACAAGATAAATCAATCATCAAAATATTTGGCAACTAAGTGATTAATCTCTGCAGCTCTAGCTGGGTAAGTGATAGATGCCACTATGCCAAAGTGGCGCCTGCAGTACCAGCAACCAAAAGAAGAATGTATTCTGTATTTAAATTGTATTGTTTAGTGTATTGTTATAATCTCAGAAACGCCTCAAGAGAAGTGAGAGAAGTTCAAAAGAGCTGATTTGTGGTGGGCACTTTCTTTTTGGCATTGTTGGGCAAAAATAATAATACTTCAGCATATTATAAGAGAAAACTAGACCTCTGCACCCCCTCTTGGCTCTGTTTTCAAGCTTCAGAAAATGTAAATGTGCTGTATTTATATAGCGCTTTTCCAGTCTTAACAACTGCTCAAAGCGCTTTTACATCTACAGGAAACATTCACCATTCACACACATTCATACACTGTGGCTGAGGCTGCTGTACAAGGTGCCACCTGCTCATCAGATATACACTCACACACGTTCATACACTGTGGTCGGGGCTGGCGTACAAGGTGCCACCTGCTCATGAGATAAACATTCACACTCCGATGCGCAGCACCGGGGGCAACTTGGGGTTCAGTGTCTTGTCAAGGACACTTCGACAATGACTGCAGGGGCAGGGATCGAACCACCAACCTTCCGATTGGCAGGCAACCGCTCTACCACTGAGTCACAGCCGCCCCTAATCTAACACACAGCCCCTAATCTAACCGTCACTGGAGACTTTGGGCAATAACAGGGGATTTGAGATAGAGAGGGCATTCCTGTTGGCTGTTCTACGCATGCGTAGAGCGGTGGAGCTGCTGGAACAGGTCCCAACGCTACTTTAAATCCTTGCGTTTTTTGCTTTCTACCGCCTGCAGCGTTTAAGGTTGTTGTTGTCTTTGGCAATGACAGTTGCTGTCAAGAATATTATGTACAGCAGGTAGAAAGCATTTCAATGAATTTAGTTTGAGGTGCAGTTGTAGGCAGTACAAAAATAAGTACTGTGCGTGTACTTTTTGAATTTGAGAAGCTTATAGTTGTTGAAGTCGAAGTACAAGATCAATCTATGAGCCATTTATGGCATGTCAGCATGACATTAAAGCACATTACTTAGCTTAGCTTTTGGTAAAACAAATTTGAAAAAAAAAATCAATTCAGCTTACTACTTATTGGCTGTTTGGTCATAGTTTTCTAATATGGAAGTGATATACTGTATATTTGAATAAACCTTTTTGGGAAACTCTTCTGTGGCTTGGGCAGATACTGAAGATTAAAAAAAGTAATTGACCAGATAATCTCCTTCCTATATCACTGGGACACAGGTTCCTGATGTTTTTACACAATAATTACATAATTCCTCCCACTTGTAGTTGCACAATTGGCCTTTATCTTAAATAACCACCCATTTTAAAAGACTCCCATCATGAGATAGTGGTGAGCCAATGTAAACATGACATTGGATGATATCTTTGGCGTTGGGCTTCTGGCATCAAATTATCTTCGAGGGACTTCAGACCAATCATATTCCATGTATTTTAAATTAAAGCTGCGCAAGAGCAATAAAGAAAGTTTTTGAAAATGAAATTACCGGGGTTTATGTTTTTACCTGCGACCCAAGAGAGTGAATCACCGACAAGAGCTTCATTCTCCTGTGGGACAGGATTTTTTTGTTTCTGTTGTCTGCATGATGACATACAGCCAGATTTAAGTTTTAGCACTCCATTACAAAGAAAAGTGAAAAGCAAGCCACAATGGAAAGCACTTAGTTGTGTCATGGGATTTTCTTTTTGTATCGTTCCGTCTCAGCCGAGTTCACTGCCAAGAAAGGACAGAGGATCTGAAGGACGGATATGAAGGAGGAACCAACAGGAGGGGGAGGAAATGAATGGATGATTGTAGGGAAATGTGTGGTTAAGCAGAAACTAGAGAATCGGTTAGATGCGTAATCTGGACTTGCTGCTGAAGGACATGAAAGGAGAGGGAGAGGGAGAGGGAGAGGGAGAGGGAGAGAGAGAGAGAGAGGGAGAGAGAGAGGGAGAGGGAGAGGGAGGGGTTGTTGCACTCTTGGTCAGACACACCCTGTTATTCTGCAAAACTAATGATTATTGTCTCCCTATTGCCTTCCCACGGGCTCTCTCTCTGCTTTAGGGTCTGGTAACAACGTTTCTGAGTTTGGTTCTCCTTCATGGTTTCATCTTGTGGTTTTCATCTTGACTTTACCACAGCTAATTGTTGTATGTTAAAATAGTAGTACCAGCTGACATTGTAATCACAGCACTGGAAAGGAACTGGACAGGAAGTGCATGTGAAGTTTTCCAGGCAGGAAAGTTCTCTTGAGAAAGCAACCAAAGTGCAGCAGCGAATCAGCAAGCCTAGAACAGAGGACAGCAGCGCTGCAGTGGCCACAAGCTGTCTGTCCACTTTACATTTTCAGATGATTAATGTTTCCGTGTTCCAACACTTAGCACCCGCTTTCTACTGTGTGTGCACTCTAACGTGTAACAGTTGCATCACTTGACACTCTATGTGACAACTGCACGGCCGTTGCCTGTTCCTAAAAGTCATTTATTTACTATGACTTCTTTCTTGAAACATTCACTTGACAGCTAAGGTTAACTGCTGAGTTAACCCTATTTGCACAGTAATGAAACATGCTGAAATACGAAAAGCAAAGGAAGACAGGATACATATTACCTACGCAAGCTGTGAAGATAACAAGAACAAAGACAAGGAGATTATTAAACGAATGTATCACCTTAATACCACCAAAAAGCAAATCCACCATCTACAGTAAATGACAACATAAAACAACATGGTTGGACATGATAGGACAAGAAGAATAAAGTTACGGGAAGTTACGCAATATCCTCTGTAGAGCTCAGCAGTATGGTTCTGGAAGGTAAAACCCCGTTCATTTTCTCCATAATGATTTTTAATAGTTAGCCATAATGTATAAACCTGGTAGAGGTAGACTGACCAGGAAGCAGTGAGGTCGGTAAACAAAGGTTTCTATTCCTGTAGAAGATAGAAAATCCACCTTGTTTTAAGAAAAACTTGTTTTATTCACAAAGTCATGGAGAAGTACTACACTGCCCATAATCTATCCATGTAGCAGCGACGTCTCTGATTGGTGGAGCTCGCTTTTACCATGGAAATGTTTAGCACAGCATTGAATTGCTATGTAAACAGTCTTGTACCTTTTGCCTTTTTGGCTTTTCCAAAATGTTCTTTTGTGCCGTATCAAATGTTTTATGGTGACGATTTAGCTTGTAGCTGGTTGGATTGGTTCTAGGCTTACAACTCTTTATACAAGCATTCAATAAAATGTCAATGGAACAATTGAATGGCAAAAAGCACTTCAGGAACCAGAGCGTGGGTGGTCATAGTTGAGCTCTATAATCCTATGATTCAATAACACTCAGTCATTTTAATTACATGCTGCTACACATGTTCTCTTACTAAGTACCTATTATTTAACAGTGGAATAAAGCTTGAGTAAAGAGAAAAATAAACTTCAAGTTTTAAAACATGTCTATTAATATCTAAAAGTAAATCAAATCTATTATAGTTTCAATGTTGTACTGAGAGTGTTACACAAACAGTCACCAACCCAGTAAAAGTTGCCGGACAACAGTAGAGAAAACTCTGGGAGGGGGTGGGGTGAATGAATTGCTGGGCAGGAAGGGTTGAGTCGAGACAGAGTAGGTGAGTAAGTGAGGGAGGGAGTGAGTGACCTGACCTTTGTGAGTCAGTGAGAGTGTAATCTCGTTTTGTTTGAGCTGCTCTTGACAGAGATAATGTCTCAGACTGTGTGTGTGTGTGTGTGTGTGTGTGTTTGTGAGGTGAACGCCTCACAGGCAGGAGTGGTGAGGAATGTGCTATTATCTGGCAGTGCTGTACACTTCAGTTTGGTGACATTCCATAACACAGGTTTTCCTCTGGCCCTGGCCCTGTGCTGGGGGCTTATTCAGAGGTCAGTCTCGTTTTAAAGGTGCATTATATGTAAGTGTGTGCACCTATTGTATCAGGCTCACTAACAAACTGGGGGGGCAACAAAGATAATTGTCCTTCCCATTTAAGTTAATGCCCAAATTAAAAAAAGAAGCTTGTTTTGCAATGATAAAATGACTGCTTATTTAAATGGAATCAGAATCAGAATCAGAATCAGAAATACTTTATTGATCCCCGAAGGGAAACTCTGTGTTACAGTTGCTCAGATATTAGAAATATAAGAAATATAAATAAAGAAATAAAGAAATATAAGGAGTGTGGATATTTACATAGTTAAAGGTATATTATGATACAGTATTCACATAAATAACATAATTAAGGTGTTGCAATGGTGAAAAGTAATAATAATAATAATAATAATAGTAGCAGTTGAGTATTGCACACATTACAAGCCAGTGTTATTGCACAAAACAGATACTATTGTCCAGTTTCAACCTGTCTAAGTGTCTGTCACTTAGAGGGAGGAGTTAAAAAGTTTGATGGCCACAGGCAGGAATGACTTCCTGTGGCGCTCTGTGGTGCATTTTGGGAGAATGAGTCTATCACTGAAAGTGCTCCTGTGATTGAGCAGCAAGCCATGGAGTGGGTGCGAGACATTGTCCAAGATGGCATGTAGTTTGGACAGCATCCTCCTATCTGACACACCCGACAGAGAGTCCAGATCCACCCCCACGACGTCACTGGCCTTGCGAATCAGTTTGTTGAGTCTGTTGGCGTCCGCTACCCTCAGCCTGCTGCCCCAGCATGCAACAGCAAAGAGGATAGCACTGGCCACCATAGACTCATAAAACATCAGCATCTTCCTGCAGATGTTGAAGGACCTCAGCCTCCTCAGAAAGTAGAGACGGCTTTGCCCTTCCTGTAGAGGGCTTGAGTGTTCTTGGCCCAGTCCAGTTTATTGTCTAAGTGCACTCCCAGGTATTTGTAGTCCTCCACAATGTCCACACTGACCCCCTGGATGGAAACAGGGCTCACTGCTGCCTTGGCTCTCCTTAGATCTACCACCAGCTCCTTGGTCTTTGTCACGTTGAGCTGTAGATGGTTCAGCTCACTCCATGTGACAAAGTCCCTCACCACAGCTTGTCCCCCTCGCTGATACATCCAACCACAGCAGAGTCATCAGAAAACTTCTGAAGATGGCAGGACTCTGTGTGGTAGTTGAAGTCTGTGGTGTAGATGGTGAAGAGGAAGGGAGAGAGGACAGTACCTTGCGGGGCCCCGGTGTTGCTGACCACGCTTTCTGACACACAGTGTTGCAGGCGCACATACTGTGGTCTGCCAGTCAGGTAGTCAACAATCCAGCACACAAGGGGGGGATCCACCTGAATCAGGTGGGTTTGGCAGTACCGGCGACAACCAATAGCGATTTCAGAGTTGTTTTAAAAAGCATCTTGCTCTTTAACAAGAAGGTCTATCTCTGTGATGATCCTTTCCATAATGTTGTCAGACATTGTCCATGTGTCAAGACTATTGGCGTCCAAACAGATCCATTTGTAAATGACTCTACACACTGCTTCATGTTCCAGGCCTATAGCTGGCACTGTTCCTGCTACAGAAATTCCCCAACAAATGGAGAAGAAGAGGTGGTGCATGCACATAAAATTTGCACACCGTAGTGTTAATTTTGTCAACTATTTTTAATTTAGTCTTAGTCTTGTGCCAAATGCCCTTGTTAGTTGTAGTCATATTAAGTCATTCACATTTTTTTTTTTATTAGTCAAGTTTAAGTTGACGACTAGTCTTGTTTTAGTCAAAAGAGAACTCAGGTAGCTTAGTCAAATTTAGTCAAAGCATTTTAGTCTTTTTTTAAAATAAATTATTTCTGAGATTATGTTATGTGATAACTATTTTAGTAAAATAGTGTTTCACACATCTCAAATATTGGTTAAATGTCATAATTACCTGACAAAATACACTTGTTGAATGATTTTTGTTAAATGTAACTTCGTTAAACGCGTTTTTATATCAAACTTCCTTCTTCATGCAAATACAATCATACACAGACACATAGTAGATAAGCGCCAGGGCTCCTTGCACACAGTTGCATAGCCTGGCTAGATAAAAAAAAGAGGACACGCCGAATCTCTAGATGAGCCGTAGCCAAACGGGCACTGCACTAGGCAAGGCAAGGCAAGGCAGCTTTATTTGTATAGCACATTTCAGCAACAGGGCAATTCAAAGTGCTTTACACAAAATCATTAAAACAGATAAAACACAAGTACAAACAGTTAAAAGTCATAAGCATTAAAAATCAATAAGACACATGAATAGACAGTTAAAAACAAAATAGAAACATTAGGACACATAAAACACAAGAATAAAAGTTACAGTGCAGCATAAGAAAGAAATGAGCATTAATTTAAAGAAAGGCAGCATCAAAAAGAAAGGTCTTCAGCCTTGATTTAAAAGAACTGAGAGTAGCAGCGGATCTACAGGTTTCTGGGAGTTTATTCCAGATATGAGGAGCATAGAAACTGAAAGCTGCTTCACCCTGTTTAGTTCTGACTCTGGGGACAGAAAGTAGACCTGTCCCAGATGACCTGAGAGGTCTGGGGGGGTCATAGTGTAGTAGCAGATCAGAAATGTATTTTGGACCTAAACCGTTAAGAGTACTTTGAAATCAATTCTTTGAGACACAGGAAGCCAGTGTAAAGACTTCAGAACTGGAGTGATGTGATCCAGTCTCTTGGTCTTAGTGAGGACTCGAGCAGCAGCGTTCTGAATCAGCTGAAAGCTTTTCTGATTGATTTTTTAGGGAGCCCTGAAAGCCCCCTTTACAGTAGAAGTTACTGAAGATGAAAGCAGGGGCCCATTTTTTCCAAGTCTGTTGACACATAAGCCCTTTTAACCCCTTGATATTTTCTTTAGGGTTAGAGGCGAATTTGTAAGGTCTTAAGGGGCTTTAAAAGGGTTCTTTTTTCTGGTCCAGGGACCCCACCAAGTTTCTGGTTTGGGTCTTTTTTTTTAACATTTTTGGGTTTGAAGCTGAGCCCCCGGATTTTTAATCGTTCCTCTTTTTTTCCAAAAAAAAACTCCCTCAGTTTTTCCTTCTTTTAAAATTTTCCCAAAAAATTTTGGCACACCAGTGTTAATTTGTTTGATGCAGGTTTGCAGGTTTTTTTATTTGATTGTCCCCCGGGATTTAAAGGGTTTTGTAAATTTTTGTGTCAAACCGGGATAACTATGGTAACTTTTTTTGTTTTTTCCAAATCTGAGCCAGGGAAACATGTAGATGTTAAAACAGAAAAAGGCCCCGAAGGGGCCTGGGGGAAATGCACGTCATATTTGTACGCTTAAAATGTTTAATTACATTTACACAAAGTTTTTTTAAACCCCCTTTTTTTAGGGGGATTCAAACCCGTTTAGTACTAAGCCAGAAGGGCCACCCGTTTTTCCCAAACGGTTAGTAATTTTGGGCATGGTGACGGTTTTCAAATTTCAGCACTGAGATCAAAGTAATTTCTAAGATTGAAAATTTTTAACTTTTTTTTTAAGGTTGGGGGGTCATTAAAGGCTTTTACAAAAAGCCGTTTCAGTTTTCTTTTGGGGTGCCCCAAACCCGAATGAAAGGTATCAAAAATGGCTTAGTGACAAGAAAGGGTTTTAGTTGTTGAAAAGAATACCCTTTTTTAATGATTTTTTTAAAAAAACAGAAGGGTTTTAATTTGGGCCCCTAGTTCTTTTTTTTGATGAAAAGTAGCGGGCATTTTAGACCCAAAAAAGAAGAGAGATTTTCTTAGTTTTTATTTTAGCACAAACTTTTTATCTGTCTTTTTCGTCAACAATAATGCATGTTGATTGTCGGGTCAGCATTTTGGCCTTGGTTTTGGGTAGCTCTGTTATCGCCGTTTTTGTCAGAAAAAAAAAGGTTAAAAAGAACATAATATTTATTTAACATTTTTTTTTTTGCTGACGAAATTAACACTAGGGGGTATAAAACAGACAGTATTTTTGGGCCCCAAAAACCCTAACGGCTAAAGTTCTCCGCAAAACCAAAAACTGTACCCACCTTTGTTGTTTTATGAGGGGTATTCCCGGAAAAGACGTTGAAGACTTGGGGTTTGAGGACGTGGAAGGACACTGATACACAATATGCAGCTTCGCCGTCCCAAATGAAGGGGGAAAGGGTGGGATTTAATTTTCCCCTGGACCAGGTTTTAAAAGTGCATCTTCGGAGTGCTTTACGGGTTTTTTGGGGGATTCAAAGGCACCAAAAACGTTTTTTTTGGATGGGCCCCCAGAATTTAAAAGGGGCCTGCATGGAAAAAAAAAACAGCCTTTAGTGGACGAAATTTAAGGTTTCAATTTCAATAATTTATTATGCTTGTGGCTGCTGCCCCCCCAAATTGCCAAACCCTTAAAACGTCAAAAATTTTTTTTGTTCCCTGAGTCCCCCAGACCCCCCCAAAAAAATAGGAAAATAGGGTCCCCCCCGGTGGAAAAAAAAAAAGAACCTTTTAAAGGGCAAAGTAAAATTTTTCTCCTGTTTTTATGTAAAAGAGCAAAAAATACAATTGGGATGTATTTAACCTAACTTAAAGGTATATTTTAATATTTTGAAGTGAGGTTAAGGTATTCAGCGTGTTATCTACAGTAGATGGCGGTTGGCATGCACTCAGTTTGGAGAAGCAGACAGGAGAAATGTACTGGGGGCAGCAACTAAACGTATTTTAGACACCTAAAAAAAGGACCACCTTACAAAAACTAGTACCAGTTTAAGTGTATGCTATATTTAAGAAAATATTCACGGCTTTACCTTGCTGTCAGACAGCCCTTTCTTTTCCATAGAAGTTTCCCTTCTCTCTTTTTTTTGCAGTCTCCCTTTGCCGTCTTCCATAAACTGTTGTGTGCAATACTCAACTGCTACTATTATTATTATTAATATTATTATTATTATTATTATTATTATTACTTTTCACCATCGCAACACCTTAATTATGTAAATACTGTATCATAATATTCCTTTATCCATGTAAATTATCCACACTCCTTATATTTCTTTATTTCTTTATTTATATTTCTACCATTTGTGCAACTGTAACACAGATTTTCCCTTTGGGAATCAATAAAATATTTCTGATTCTGATTCCGATTCTTGAAAGTCTGTCCCAAACAGCTGATATACAGCATAATACAGTTGCGCTTATGCATAGGAGTACGGAAGGTCTACGTCTTAGGAAATGTAGTGCCAAAGGAAAGGGCTGAAAATATTCTAAATAGTGTGTACACTTAAACTGATATAGGTGTTTTTAGGTGTCTAAACTGTGTTTAGCTGCTGCCCTTGTCCACAGCAGGACATTGCTTTCCTTCCGTGTCGGTACCCTTGCCTGCTTCACCAAACCGGGAGCGCTGACTAACACACACAGACTGTGGACAAGTTGCTCATACAACCACACCACAAGTTTCTGAGCTATACTTTTAACACAAAGATGTTAATCAGGAGGAAACACCATTGAAAAGGAAATAATACCCTTTAATGCAACTACAAATCTGCCTTAAAGTGGCCATTGTGTATCATATCCTGCTTTGTATTTCCACATACAGTACATAAACAACCAGAGATGGCAAAAGTACCCACTTCCCGTACTCAAGTATAAGTACAGATACTTGTGCTAAAAAATACTCTGGTAAAAGTAGAAGTACTGAAATAAAAGTAACAAAGTACTAAAAAGCTTTGCAAACGACAAGCCTTTTTTTAAATACTGGTGCACCACCAAGATCTATGTCATTTTGACATCTCATTGGTGGGAAAATTTGGATGCATCGACTGTAAAATGGCCTTAAATGTCAAACAAAAACTAGGGGCACAGACTGTGCAACAAAATACAACAAACCACGTTCCAGCCAATCACCAACAACACAAAAATGATATCACGCTGAAGGTAATTTGGACACAGGTCACATGTGTGGCAATAAAAAGTATTGGTTGAATAATTTAATATGAGGAAATGATTCTCACAGGCTACAGGTAAAAAGGTGAAAATAATATTAAAAGAAAGAAAGACTAGCTTTTTTAACCCAGCCCTGATTTATTGAACTTTTGTCATACACAGCTGTCTGGACTTTTGGTATAATCTCTCATCCACTTGACTGTGCACTCCACTTGAAACTTATTGGCAAACAGACCAGTCGTATGTCAAGCGGGAACACCTGGCATCGCAAATAATGTAGCTGAGTCAGAAGCATGGCATCACAGCAACCAGTTTATCTGAAAGGGGCCTCAAAGGACTGGGATGTGATTCATGTGGTGTGATTTTTTTATTTTTTTTTTGCAGTCAAAGTATTAAGGAAACTGTAACTTGTTTAGACGTGAAGGGCGTTCAGGTTGTCGTCTCAGAAAGTTGGCTCTTCATCAAAGCGCCCAAAGGGATGAGAGAGCTGGGAGCCTGCAGCAGGAGAGAAAGGGTAGGGCTAAACTAGCTAAACCTAAACCTAGATTTTTTCAATTACTGTCAATGGTTTTCAAGGGCCATAAACCCCTACCCCTCGATCCAAATTATTATTATTTATTTAGTCTTGCATGCATGCGCAAAACCTAGCGGAAGGGGTAAGGGGTAGGGGTAAGATAGAGAAATGGGATTCAGCCTAATTTCATTGCATGGAATGTGAGGAACCTAGAGGGCAGAAAGCTGAGCCGGTTTGTACCAATCTTTTGTTGCGTGTTATTGTTGATGTGAAAATATATGCAGTGTCCCATAAAATGCCTAAAGTGCTGCAGATCGTGTGCGATTGTAATAAAGTTGTCAGATTTTTCTCCTTACAACTGTGGTGTGTTTTTCTTCTTCAGGAGCGGAGCGCTGCTACCCTCCAGCCATGAGTTCTCAGACGAGCTTTGGCAGCAGCATGCTGTGTGAGTTTCCTTCCCCCTTGATTTGTCTTTGTCTGCCTCAGTGTATATTTGTGCACATTGGAGCGATATCCTGTGCTAATTGTCTGTGGTGCTCGGTGTGGTTTGTATTCTTTGTTTTGTAATATACTTGATTGCAATGTTTTTACCCTCTTCCAGATAATTGTTAACACTTGTGAGTACAGTAGGGTAGGAGAGTGGGTATGGGGAAGTACCTTCATACAAGTCTTGGGCTAAATTAAGATATTTTATTTTTTCTTTCGGGTAGATCTTATTCCATTTGTGTGTGTTTATGTGTCTGTGTGTGTGTGATGTCTGATTGTAATGATTACTTTTTGCATGTATAAAGTTTGCTCTGTTGTTGACAGCCATGAATTGAATTTTGGTGGATGTGCTGTGGTTTGTATTCAGTCCAGGCTATAAATGATGACCTCAATGCGTCGCTGGCTACAGCAGATGAGTTATCCAAAGAGTTCAACTCCCTGCTGAAGGAGGCCTCCTCCGAAAACAAGTCTCGGTCTCAGGTACGCACGCACACACACACACACACACACACACGCACACACACATGTAAGCTATCGTAACAACCTCCTAAAACGCTGATATCAGTATCTGGAAGTAGGGGAGTTTGTGCACCAATCTGATACAACATAATAAAGCCCTAAAGAAAATCTACGTTAAAGTAGTTTATTTATGTTCTTTTTTTGTTATAACTGACTGGCAAACTGGATAATAAAAGAAAATTCTGTGGCGTTCATGGTTTGTTTGTTTGTTTGTTCATGTTTAACAGAGTTTAACTCGAGCCAGACCAAGAACAAAGATAGAAATCATATCACATCTATACAGGGATAGTAGTATACAGTTGTTAAAACATAATAAAATATGTGACACACTGGTATGGGAGCAGTACTCGGTATCAGAATCAGTATTAGGAAAAAATGGCACTGGATCATCTCTAATATATACTTTTTAGTGAGCAAAAGTCCCACACCCTGTCAGGGGTGGGCAAACCTTTTGACTCCCGGGCAACACTGAGTTCTCAAATTTGACAGGTGGCCCAGGCCTGGCCCACACTAAACATTCAATCCATCTGCTCCTTGTGGAGCAGATGGATTGAATGTTTATGTAATGACGTGTAAAAACTATTGTATAAAAAGTTTTGACCTTTAACAGGCAGCAAAGCAAACAATGCATTTATTTCATTACACTAGAGAAACTCACGTTACATTTCAGTGGGAACAGTGTTGTTGGGCTCCCATTTTTGCCAGTGAATCAAAGTCTGGGGTTAGTTTTGTTTTTCAGAATGGATCTGAGGTGTTGGACAGTTAACTTTGATCTGTGTGGGGTTTTGATGATGTTCATGACGCTGAACGTCTGCTCACACAAGTAGGTGGAATTCTCTGTGCAGGTCGTCCAGGGATTGGCTGTACTTCTTCGCATTTTGGGTGGCCTCTCTCTGCGTGGCTAGTGTGGGGAAATGAGCAAAAGACTCATTTGAAATTTGTCTGGAGAATAAAGTCAGCTTGGATTTGAAGGCTCTGACATTTGTGTACATGTCATACACAAACTGATCTTTCCCCTGTAGC
Organism: Etheostoma spectabile; assembly: GCF_008692095.1. NCBI lineage: Eukaryota > Metazoa > Chordata > Actinopteri > Perciformes > Percidae > Etheostoma > Etheostoma spectabile. The sequence goes on along the minus strand of NC_045735.1, from coordinate 30,562,498 downwards.
TTCACATTCAGCTCGTTCATGTGGGGAAATACAGTATGTCTACAGCAAACGCAAAGCAAGTTCTTGTCACTCAACTCAGGAAATTCGTCGCATTTCCCCATTAACTCAAAAAATGCGCTAATCTCCTCTTTGAGCTCCCACACTCTTAGCAACACTTTGCCCGAACTTAACCAGCGGACCCGAGAGTGGTAAAGTAAGTCCTGGTGATCCGCATTGGATTCCTCCAGGAACGTAATGAACTGACGGTGCGTAAGTCCTCTCGCTCAGATACAATTCACCAGTTTTACTACTGGATTCACCACATGATTAAGCTGCAAAACAGACTTACATAGAGATTCCTGATAAATGATGCAGTGAAGAAAAATGCTAGCAGAAAACTTGCCTTGGTGCTGGACTCTTGAATCGCATTTTGTCGGTGAAAATATTGATATTCCATCACCTTTGTCACAACGCATCCCAGAAGCAAAAGGTCTATTTTCACGCAAGCCGCGGGCCATTCCCACACCTGGGCAGGATGTCACAAGGCAAGAGCATCCAGTCGATCCAGTCAAGATCCCCCTCAATATTGTAAACATTTTCTCTACAACACCACGGAGGTGGAAAAACATAACAGAAGTCACAGATCCTTTTTATCCGCCAGAAAAGAGACGGCATAGAGTTTAACTGTAGGCATGCTCGGAGTGGAAGGTAGATACTAGTTTAATAAACACATGAATGTTCTGTGCTGACAATGTGCAAATTGTTACTACCCAGCACATTAATGTAGTAATTCCATATTAAGCTGTGAAGATTCATCACTTAGTTTAATAATTGATTAATTGGTTTGAGTTGAAAACCCATCTTATTCCAGGTTTGAATGTGCATAGTGTCTTCACTCCTCTGTGATGGTAAACTGAATATCTTTGAGTTGTGGACAAAACAAGACAATCTAGGATGTCTTCTTGGACTTTGGGAATTACTGTTCCACGTTTCATCATTTTCTGACATTTTATAGACCAAACAAATCGATTCATCAAGTGAATAATTGACAGATTATTCAACAATGAAAATAAATGTTAGTTGCAGCCCTAATTCTTTATAGTATTTATTTCTAACAGATACTTTTTACCCTTCAGACCAGTTCTCCAGTCTCCAGAGAGAAGTCTGAGTCCACCAGGCTGTCCAGCACCTCCCTCACTACCAGACAGTCAGGTGGCAGTAGTAATGGCAGCTCCAGCTCTATGCCTTTCTCCCCAAGCACAAACCCTCTCTATACCATGGACTCAGTTTTCTCCAGCAATAAAACCACCTCCTCCACCAGCTCACTCTCATCTCCCAAGATCCAGAGGGAGTCCCGCTCTCCGCTTTCTCCAACTGGATCTGACAGCTACTCGATGGGGCCGCAGAGCCCCAAACAGTCTCCTCATACCCCGAAGCGTTACTCCCCAACTACTTACGAAAAGAGCTCACAAGTCTCCATCAGTTACAAAGAAAGAAGCCCTTCCCCAAACCCCGCAGCTGCTTCCTTTGACCAGCCACCTAGGTCCGCCTCGGGCGTCCCGTCCTCCAACATGCTGAGCCCGTACGACAGCAGCCAGATGGGTCGCAGGTCGCCTCGCAACGACAAAAGCCCCTCTCCTTTGTCTTTCAATCACCTAATGTCCAACACGCTGCCTCGCAACTTTGGCGGTTTCAGGCAACCTGGTAAGTGACTAGGGTTAAAACAGTTGTGGGCCAACTGAAAACCAATAGAACATTTATGCTGGGTTGCATTGTTGGGTTTCTGTAAATAACATCACAAGGTCTAGAGTACGGTCTAGACCTGCTCTTTTATGAAAAGCGCAATGAGATAACTGTTGTTGCTATTTGGCGCTATAAATAAAATTGAATTGAATTGAATATATATATTTACAGCAAAAATCTTGTAGGTTTTCAAAATGACTTTAACTTTGTGTCATTTCCCCTTAGTCTCTCTGGCAAATGTAACCGAGCAATAGCTCTATTACTGATGAAATATCACCTTTCATTCTGTGAACTCTGCTTAACATAGGTTTCAAGATCAGTAACGCTGTGTAATGCAGGAGTAAAAATGATTCATCCTCAACATTTGTTGTGTTCTGGTTTCAGAATAATGACGACAGTTGTAGAACAATAAGATACAAAACAGGATGTTGTACAGATTTTTAGGAATCCGTTTTGAAATGGCTTGAAAAATACTGCAAATACTGCAGCTGCCGTAAATGGAGCATTCCCCCGGACCCCCCCCCCCCTCCTTAGGTTTGGGCTGAGCCACGAATGTTTACAACATCTGGCTCCACCCCCTGAATCACATGCAAGCTGGGAAACTACCCTAAAGATAAACATATCTGTGCATAAAAGAAACTTTTATATTTGACCAGCATTGTTAAATGTCAAAAACAGGCTTGTCTTGGGGTGGATGTTTCAGGTACAGATGTCATTTAAGTGCTGTTTCAGCATGAAGCTGGTACTACTAAGTCAACGGGATGAAAAGGAGCCATTTGAAACCAAAATTCTGAACTGTCCCTCATTGTTATACCACAGCTACTCAAAGTCAGTGTGGTTCTTTTCTAATTTGGTGATCAATCAGGTTTTTGTCTTGCTAAACACAGTATTTAGATATGACACGTCAGGGGAGCAGGGTCAGCAATGCTGCCTATTACAGTAGTACTAATATAATAAGTAAATAAACTACTGAACCTCAAACTGAAGCTCAAACAGAAGCTGAATTTTGATTTAACTGAACTTTGGCAAAAACCAAATGGAAATTCTGCCAATGTTGTTTGGTGATATACAGTATAATAGTCTCTCCAGTTGGTCAAATAACATATTTTTGAACATCTAAACAAAGCTTAACTACAAAAATAGACTGCCAACCCACTAAAAGAATTGCCTCATTCTGGGTTTAAAGTGACAGTGCCCTTCGCCGATTCATCAAGCCACAAATAAAAAGACTCTGAGAAATACTGGCCTGTAAAGTACTGGAATACTGAAATTTCCTTTTGTAATATTCTCTGTCTTTCTGGCCCTCTGTTGTTTGTGTGTTTCTTGTGACCTTATTTCCTCTCTCTCTCTAAATGTATCTCAATCTCTCTTTCTCTCTCCCAGATGAGGGTGTGCAACAACAAAAGAGTTCTGGCAAATGGAATGAGACAGATCTGGACGTGTCTTATGAGAAGAAACCTCACCACGCCTATGACAGTTGGTTGATTTCCGCTAGTTTCTCAACTTTTGTGTTGTAAAAAAACTGTAAAATGAGTCCAGGACAAACCATTTGGGAAGAGACCTGAGGAGCACTGCTACTGCATGTCTTTTCTAACTGTGTTTTCTAACTCTTCTCTGTCTTTTCTAACACTTTCCTGTTACAGAGAAAGAGTGGCTACGGCCGTCTGTACCAAACAGCAGTTGGAGAGAATCCAACCTGGATGGCCCTCCTCCGGCCCCAAGCCCCAAAAAGGTGGGTGGTGCTAATAGAGAGGCTTTCAGATAGGTAATGTGTGAGAAATATTTGTTTGGCTTCTTTTGTAGCCCAAACCAATTCCCTCGAGTTCTTAAAGGTCCCATGACATGGTGTTCTTTGGATGCTTTTATATAGACCTTAGTTGTCCCCTAATACCATATCTGAAGTTTATTTCCCAAAATGTAGCCTTGGTGCAGAATTACAGCCACTAGAGCCAATCCCACAGTGAGCTTTCCTTAGTATGTGACATTTCTAAGTCTGTAGCTTTTGGAAGAAGGGGGGGGGGGTCAAGGTAAAGGCTGGGGGTGTGCTTTGCTCATTTGAAAGCCATGATGTCTCTCTTTCATTGGTGGACCAAATTCTCTGGGCGAGCAAAGCAGAGAAAGGGAAGGTAACCTTGCCCCTTATGACCTCAAGGTTTCTGATTGGCCCATCTGAGCTTTCATTTTCTCAAAGGCAGAGCAGTACACCCAGGGCTCGGTTTACACCTATCGCCATTTCTAGCCACTGGGGGACCATAGGCAGGCTGGGGGAACGCATATTAATGTTAAGAAACTTCATAAAGTGACATTTTCTTGCCATGGGGCCTTTAAGAAGCTACGTATATCTGAAGAATGGGAGTTACTGCAAGTTGCCTTGCATTGGTTTTTTGTTTGAGGGATTTGATAATGATTAATCAGTCATCCCATGGGGTCTTAAAAGTCTTAAAAATATATTAAATTTAATATCTCAAAAATAAGGACTTACAAGACTTACATTTCTTTGCAAAGTTCGTCACCACTCAAGGTGTCTACCTAAAAGGACTATTTCCTTGCCACTGTCACACTGAATGCTTATAAAAGAGTCATAATTATCTGTCATTTAGTCCTATGAGACACTTATACAGTCATGTGATTCATTGGCTTGGGATTATAGAATTTAACCATCTTTTTTCCCTTTCCTTTCCAGGATCCTCGTTCTTCATCTCTCACATTTACCCATGGTTCTCTGCCCCGTAACACCCGTATAGCAGATGTTTCCTCCCCTTACACCCCTCAGCCCATCATCTCCCGCATTTCCATTCCCCCAACTTCTACTCAGTCCCGCCAGCGCAAGCCCATCCCTCTCTCAGTCATCATGCGTCTCCAAAACCCCTACTGGGGAGCCATGTCCACCTCCCAGCCCAGAGTCCAGGGAGGAGAAGGGGGCATGGCCCCGTACCAACTGCCTGTACCCATCCCGAGGGAATTCTTCCACCAAGCTGTTCCCCAGCCACCCGATCTGAGACAGCCAGCCGTATACACTGACGGTAAAACACATTTAATGAGGGATGTAACCATATGGTTACTCACTGATCATTTTTTTATTTCATTTTTTTAAACAAACCCCATAGCTAAATAAATAGAAAGAAATTTCTTTAAATAAACAAACTAAGAGCACGTAGTGACGTCTGAAGTCAAACAAGGGAAATCTAACAGAAGATCGCTCCCTAGAAGATTTAAAACCGGCATCGCCATTATTTTTTTTCTCAGCCGGTTGTAATCTTGACAAATTTATGTTGTTTTCTAACTGATTTGGGATGCATCATTACACCCCTAACATTTAACATCTGCACAGGTTCTCTCTATGCTCAAAGGATCTTTGTTCAACTAACATTGTGTTCAAAATGTGCTTTGGTATCCATCTTTGCAGTGCTGAACTCAGGCGATATAGACGCAGAGTTAGAGCGGCTGGTCCATGTCCACCATACACCTGTGATTTCGGAGAATCCAAGCATGCCAGAGGGCAGAATTGAGGGTTCCACCCCAGCCCCCCGGCCCCTCAGCCCCACCAGGCTGCAGCCGGTGGTGGGTCCCGAGGCCCAGACCCAGGACATCCCGGACCGGGAGGAGCTGCTCCGCCTGCGGGCAGAGATCCCCCGGGCCCTGAAAAGAAGGGGCTCCGTGGACCAGTCCCAGCCCCTGAAGAGGGCCTCCCATTACCAACCCAACCAGTACAAAAGTCTCATTAACAAGCTTTTTCGCAGGAAGGTACACCTGCAGAAGGGGGAGCAAGGTAGCGAGAGCGGCAGCTCCTCAGAGGGAGAGGACTTTGCTACACCTCCTGCGCCTCTACCTGCACCCACCATGCTCAGTGATTTCAGAGTAAGCAACTGGACAAAAACAAATGTGTCAAACTGTCAAAATAAATGCTTTTAAATTGGTTGAAAATGTGATAAAGCAACATAAAGCCTTAATAAGGTGAATTATTTGTGTTACCACTGTACATAAGCATGACTGGTCTGCGTACAGTAAAGGCAAAGAGTCTGTGTTACCTCATTTGAGAGGAATCTATAGGCCCATACATTTAGCTGTTATTTCTGCCAATTTAATAAACAAAAGATTTGTATGATGTAATTTGCAAGAGTAAATGAAACCCCAATTAACAAAACAGGTTAAAAAGAGTAGCTATATGTAACTCTCAGTTTTTGTTGATCTTTTGGACAATAGCGGTGCTGTTTTGCCACACCTGCTGTTGTAAAGCTCTTTTCTTTTTGGTACTGTAGATTACTGAGTCAGTGTCAGCGGGAGGTCTTATAACGTTAGTTGTGATGAATGTTTTGCTTGGACAGGAAATCATTCATTTACAATAAGAAAATAAGTTACAGATGCAATGATGCATTTCAAGTGTTGCATACGGTAAGAGGGGTATCCCTGTCACTGCGTCACGGGCCAAAGCGAGATTGTTGTAGCAACCAACGTAGAAATAACTTAGATTCAAATTCACATTTCATGAAACTTTACATAAGTATGGGGGTATGAATAGTACGCCAACACAAACACGGACTAAAAGGAATAAAACGTCTGCACTAAAACTTCTTTGGGGGGCACCAAAAATCCCTCTATGCAGTAAAAACCCTGAAATTATCTGGCATCATTTTTGTTTTAGATTGCTGCGTTGGACTACAATCTCTCTAGTCAAGTGTTTTTTTTCTTTATTCAAGCTGGCATCCTGTTTGTCTCTCCAGAACTACCATTCCATCCTGCGGCGGTCCAAGCGGGAGCCGAAATCTGTTGGGAGGCGAGCGCGACTCAGCCCGCTGGTCCTGCTGCTGGACGGAGCGCTGGTCGGAGAACTGGAGATAGTGCAGCGGGCCGTGCAAGAGGTGTGTGTGTGTGTGTGTGTGTGTGTGTGTGTGTGTATGTACTAACACCCTGTAATCTACAGAATGTGATTTTTTTTCACTAATGGATTAATTGATTTAATTGCCATATCTGACAACTTTGAACGGTCATTAAGACTACCAAAGCACAATATGAATGTGTTGATTCATAAAAAATATTTAAACAACAAGGGTGAAATTAAAGCAAAGAAATCTGCCCAAAACACGTCCGCTATGTAAAGATGAGTTATATAAAATCCGTTCAGGATGAAGATTTATTAAAAGATAAAGATGAATTAACTCATTGAATAAAGGCAATAATGCAAGTTTCATTTGTGCTGTTGGTTACATTGTTTCCCAGATTTCCCCTTTTTCTTATAAAAACAGTTTTGGAATTAATTTATGGGAAATTGTTAAGAGGTTGTAGGGTAAGTAATAGATTCCCACTTCCATTTCAGGCTTCTGGGTTAACAGCAAAACAATAAAGAAAAGGAAGTGCAACAACCTAAACATACCTACCCCAAATAGGAGAAGAATGGTTGATATATTTATCATAACGTCATGTCCGTTTCCAGCAAAACAGAACGAATGCAGAAAATATCCATGTTAAGTTCTTCTTTACAAATGAAATAAATGTCAGACTGACTGACTTGTGATGTGCATTCTCAGTCAGAACTAATGCACTTTCTCCACCAAAATTTCCATATATGCAAGTTTTTTAAACACAGGTAAACCAAAAATTAGTACAGTCTACCAGCCAAATGCTGGTAAAATATATAGAAGTGGCTGGTAGATTTGCTTCATCCACCAGCTAACACCCACCACCCAAACAAACATTGTTAAAGGGGCAGCATGCAGTTTTGGCAATTTCTTTGCTGTTTCATTGCTTTTTGCTCAGGTTTCTCTATAGAGCCCCTGTTTACTTGTGGCTGACCTCTCGCTCGGTCAGTCCACCATTTCCTCTTTCTCTGTTCCTTTGACAATGTTTTCTGAGCTCGCTGCTTCTTTTTTGACAATAGTGTGAAAAACTTCATTTCTACCTTGTGGTTATAGCTAGTCAGTTCCTTAATAGGGGCGTGTAGGCCTATTTGTGCAGTTTGGAAAAACCACCCTTGCAACTTTGGGCCGGCGAGTCGCTGGCCCAAAGTTGCAAGGGTGGTTTTTCCGCTCACAGGCCCTAGGGGGGGAGCAAAACAACCTCCTTTTAACACAAAAAAAAGACATATAACCATTCCAGTGACTCCAAAGCTGTTCAGTTAAGGTAAATTAAGCAAAAAAACTGCATAGTTCCCCTTTAATCTATTGAGTGGCGGTTCAAATGTAAACATTCATTAGCTGTTTGACTGGTGGACAAAAACTTAATTTTGAACCCAGCCGGTAAACCTGCTAAAAAAAGCCGAAACACTCCTTTCCCATTGCCAGTAGAGGAGTATACCTGTCGGGGGGGGGGGTTGTACTAAACTACAAACTCTGCTGAGACAGTAAAGTGTAGTGACAATGCTGGTGCTCCAGTTATGGATTCAGACTTAACAAATCTCTGAAAAATATAATATATAACATATTTACCTTTCATTCTCTTTGGGAATGTTTGCTCAGTGGGCTTTCCTTTATTCAACACATCCCCGCTGCTACTTCTTCCAACAGAAATACATTGGCCTGGAAGTTGCTCATGCCAATGGGAGACTGCTTTGTGACTTTGTACCCTTTTTGACTTGCTCTTTTCTTACTCTTATTTTTACCTTGAAATGGACAGTGAGCAGCTGCAACTAAACAGTTTCCCTGAGGGGATGAATAAAGCATTTGGTTTGATTCTGATTCATAGATGAACGACCCCAGCCAACCCAATGATGAAGGCATCACTGCCCTTCACAATGCCATCTGCGGCGGACATTACAATGTGGTGGACTTCCTGGTTCGCATTGGAGCCAATGTCAGCGCACCAGACAGCCACGGCTGGTAAGTATCTGCTTCTACCATGTATCTCCAAATATGGTCAATTGGATTTTGAATGTTTGTGATAAACTAAAGGATGCCGTGTTGAGAAAATTCTCCTCCTTCTTAAACTGAATAAAGTCTTTTATAATAATCTTGGATCAGCTAGAGAATGTATTGTCACAAAGCTGAAAACAGGGCTGTGTTTCTCACACCATGAAAAAAAAAAACACCTGTGATACTTTCTTAATATAATTCCCTTTATGGAAGTATATCCAAAAAGATGCTGCATAATGATCATGCTCCAAAATTAGTAACTTATTCATTCAAAGGGTGTCAGAATTTTATCCAACTTTGTCTGTACTGTAGGTGTTTGAAATAGCAGAAATAATTCTACATATCACATCCATAAATAAGTGCATATGTTGAGATGACCATGTTCCTGGTGCTACTTAACAATCTCTATTGTTGTCTACTGTTGTTTTTTTAAGATAACATTAAACTGTTGCCATGGATATTTAAATTAATGTTCAGCTAAATGTAAAAGTTTTCAATTCTAGTAAATTTAAACTGCAGAATGAATCAAGATAACAAAAATATGTCAGTACATTTAGGCAGACAAAACTGACACTGCTAGTGGGAAATCTAGTCTTAGGTTTTCAAATGTTTTAGAGATACGCGGCTCTCACAAGATAGCAACGCTACACACATGATGATCTTGTAGAATATGATGCGTTGCTGTGGGTTAAACTAGCCAACAGTATATAAACAAATTCAGATTAGCAGAACCGTATAGGTGGGCGCCCGGGTAGCTTAGTTGGTAGATGCCCAAAAAAAAATCGTTGAAAAAAGAAGAAAAAAACATAACTTAAAGAGGCTGTAATGGAAAGACTGAAAAAAACTGTGACTAGGATTGCCTCCATATGGCTCTCACAGAACACTGTCCAGTACGTGACATACCTACGATTATTCACGGCCACGTGCACTCACATGTGCACGTGGCCGGCCGTTGTGGCCGGGAAACAAAAAGCGGAGAAACTCAGATTACAACACACAGAGGGAGTGTGACTTTATTCTCCTTTCAGGACGCCATTACTCCACTATATCTTTACATAGAATAATATTTAGCATAATATTTGCCTACTGTTATTTTATTGTGCTGAATGCAGAGCACAGTCCCTTTTAAATAACAACAGCCGTCAAATTCCACATTCATATGAAGGCAGGAATATGAATCCAGAACCATAATATATTGTAAACACAGGGGACATTTTACTGAAGTACTTTTACTTTTTATACTTAGATACTTTTACTTAAGTAGTGGTTTGATGGCAGGGCTTTTACTTGTAGCACAATGAGAGTGTGTTTTTAGTACTTTCACTTTAGTAAAAGATCCTTTTCCCCCAATGCCTCCGTCGTTGTCTTTGGCCTTTCATTCAGTACATCAGTGGTGTCATGTTAAGTCAAGCTAGTGGTTTCCAAACGTTTTCTGCCGGACCCCCGTTTTGTAGATAACAATATTTTCATTTTTTAGATTGGACTGTGGTCACCACCACAACATATTTTCTTGCCATTGTTCTGGTAGTCGAGGTGTTTGGCGTAGGTTCATCATCTGCTTTACTTTTACAGGGCAGTCCTTTCACAGACCTGTCCATGTTTTGCTAGCAGTGCAGTAGAACCATGTATTATGTATTCATATTTACATTAATTCCTGGTGAACCACTGAGTTAGGCAAATACGAGGGTTTGGTTACTGACAATGTGGCGTTAATTAGGGCTGCAAAAAATGAGGAAAATATGCAATAATTTTGTTGAATATCATGATAATTGATACTACTTTCGATAAATAAAGAGATGTTAAAGTGTTGTCAGTTCTGCATTTCTGCTGCTTTCAGTATTCTGCTAAAATACAACAAATTGCTTGTTTAATTTAAAACATTAACATTAATATGAGTTTCCCCAGCCTGCCTATGGTCCCCCAGTGGGTAGAAATGGTGATAGGTGTAAACCGAGCCCTGGGTATCCTGCTCTGCCTTTGAGAAAATGAAAGCTCAGATGGGCTGATCTGGAATCTAGCCCCTTATGAGGTCATAAGGGGCAAGGTTACCTCCCCTTTCTCTGCTCTGCCCAGAGAGAGACATCATGGCTATCAAATGAGCAAAGTGGCAGTGGGTCAAGGCCACACACACACACACACACACACACACACACACACACACACACACACACACACACACACACACGCACACACGCACACACGCACACACACACACTAACACACACCCTCTCCTCCTCAAAAGCTGCAGACTCAGAAAAGGACTGTCTCTAGTGGCTGTAATTCTGCACCAAGGCTGAATTTTGGGAAATAGACTTCAGTTATGGTATTACGGGACCACTAAGGCCCTATAAAAAAATCAAAAAAGCACCATGTCATGGGACCTTTAAACAATCTGAACTTTGAATGGAATATAAAAGGACAGCCTTATGGCAGTTTTATTTTAAAGGGCAGTTTACTGCTGATAAAAATCTCTGAGTTTCTTTCGGCATATGTCAAAGCCTTTCACGATGTGTGCATTGCGGCAGTTGATATCGCAGTGATGATCACAAATCGTCGGTACTCCTACATGTGTTAACTGCTGTTGTTCGGCCCCCAGGACGCCGCTGCATTGTGCAGCCTCGTGTAACGACCGTCCTCTGTGTGAGTTTCTGGTGAGGAACGGAGCTGCTGTCATGGCCATAACGGAGAGCGACGGCGCTACCGCCTCCCAGAAGTGTGATCCTTACGCTGTCGGGTTTGAGGAATGTGAGAACTTCCTTAGGGGTGAGGCATTTCACCCACACACACATTTACAGACACACACACACACGAGCACACACCCAATGACACAGTGGTATTAAATTCTAAAAGTCAAACACAATAGAATGAATCATAAAATGACAACATTTGACGGTTGCTCTGGCCTTTACTCTTTTAACTGTTTTAAATGTTAAATGTGACGGGTTTGAGCTTAGTCTTCCATCAGACACGTGCTCACAGCTCACACACATTCACAAGATGTAGCTGATGCTGACATACTCATCGTAAAACTCAAGTCTACATGTCTGGCTCTTGGCCAATATTGTCATTCAAAGTAACTTTAAACATGTAGCCCTTTATTTTTTTTAATTTGTAGTGCTGTTATTAGCAAGACAAATGAAAACAATCAGTGCAGTCTATACTGAGTTATCCTCCTGCTAGAGTTAGCACCCAACACGCATAAACAGGCTTAAATAGGGTAAGTTTTAAACGGGTTTTTAGCCTCTAAACATGTTCAAAATGTCATTACCTGTGCCTAGCCATGTGCAGTGATTCTTTCCGAGTGAACACAGTGAATCTGACTGCAGTAGATGTGACAGAAAGGCATAAAAGTTATGACAAACGACTAGTGCGGACTTCACCGGAAAACAGGAAATAAACAAAGGTACTGTAAGTGCACTGGCTGAATAAACACAATTTTTACCATAAGGGGCAAGGTTACCCCCCCTTTCTCTGCTTTGCCGGCCCAGAGAATTTGGCCGACCCATGTGAGAGAGACATCAGGGCTTTCATACGAGCAAAGTGGCAGTTGGTCAAGGCCACGCCCCCAGCCTCCATCTTGCCCCCCCTCCATCTCCTCCTCAAAAGCTACAGACTAAGATATGACACATACTAAGGAAAGCTCATTGTGGGACTGGCTAAAGTGGCTGGAATTCTGCACCAAGGTTGAATTTTGGGAAAGAGACTTCAGATACATTATTTGGGGACCACTGAAGTCTATATAAGAGCACCGTGTCATGGGACCTTTAATATTTCTTTATTTCATCATTGAGTGGCGGATTTTTATTGTTTTGCGTATCCCATAGTTAAGAACATAGTTAAGAAATACCACTAGTCTCCCTTATCATTAATCTAAGTTATCGCTCTCTGAGTGTTGAATATTTCTGTATTTCTGTTGTTTGTAACACCAGGTGTGGAGGCTGCCATGGGGACGGAGAACAGCGGGGTGCTGTACGCTTTGTGGAGCTACCCGGCTCAGGCAGCCGACGAGCTGAGCTTCAGAGAGGGAGACATGGTCACCATCCTGCAGAAACCTGAAGGCTCGGACTGGTGGTGGGCCTCGCTCTGCGGCAGGGAGGGCTTAGTTCCAAACAACTACTTTGGGGTAAGATACCAATTTTAAAATAAAGGGTTGAACAATTTAGCCTTTGCCTCCGATTTTGTCGCCTTCGATTTTTGCACCATAAAGTCGCGTTCAGACCTAAAAAATTTCCGGCAAAGAATTTCTGCATGTTTGTGCGGCGGTCAGTTGACAAACGGTCCATTTGTGTGACATCCTGTTGTGTTCTCTAACCCCCCCAATGTAGCACAAGTAGCATTTATATTTCACAACTACTGTTGGCCTCGTTCATAGATCTCGACTTGAACGTGGCGCGTTCATTTTTGGGCGACAGTACAGATTAGCGCCGCCTGCTGTTGTGGAGACCTATTACTTTTCGTCGCTTTAGTGTATTCCGAGGCCCTTTTTGGACCAACTTGGAGAGACGGATTAGTCCACTTGCCTTTTCTGCCATTGTTGGCCGTCTGGTTGGTGTGTCAGGGGCTTAAGTTGGTCTCAACTTTTCACTGCAGGCCCGCTGCGTGTCCCCCCCCTGCTGCAAACCCCGCCGCAGCCTAAACACACTAACCCCTTCAAAATGAAACTTATTCACACTGCCGGCAGGCCTAACATGAATGTGAAAACAAAACAAACATGAATGTTAATTTGTTTTTTGTTTTTTCCCCCCAGCTTTTCCCGAAGGTTCGACCCAAATCTCTCTGCTGAGTGGTCTCTTGATGGGGATGAGGACTGTCTCAGAAACTGTTGTTTGACTGGACTACATCTGTATGAAAAGGCTGCAACGTTGCAGGACATGACAAATAGTTTTGATCTGTCAGTCGAGTAGAGTTGAAGGAGAAGTCTCAGTATTCATTGGCTTCACTGACGATCTTTCTAGAAGACATATCATTTGTACTGGCTATGCTGTAGGATTTTTTTTTTTCTGGTAAAAGCTGTACTGTGCTAAACGTCTTCTGTCAATATATGGCTGTCTACCCAAAGGTTACAAAAAGGCCATTATGCCCTGCTGTTTTTACTCAGCTGTGTTCCAGTCACACACTGACTTTTCTGACTCATCGGCAGGTTAGTAACCCCTATGCTCACAGTGGCTGTTCAGTCCACTCATCAGCAAGGTCAATGTAACTGTATGCTAATAACAAACACAAGCCACGATTGCTCAATTTTGAAAAGGGCCACATCCGTCAGAGCATTATCAACCTGCTCATTACTGGAGCAGAGCTGTCTGCTGTTAATCCAGGTATAACGTGAAAGAGAGTGGCCAGGAGTTGATATTGAGCTTTTATTTCTGTTACGATATTTCTAACATGTACTCTTTGTACATATCACTGTTTTTGCAAATAGTTTATCTGATGGAGCCTGTGATTTTTACAAGCCAAAGCTATTAGACATTCTACCAATGTGGCTTTAAATGTAGACTTTAAATATTTTTAAACAGCCACAGTTGAAACTTAGCTGCATCTGGCTGGTTTCTACTTTGCTCTAGTCTTTATGCACAATGTGGGTCATTCATGCTGGAAATTGCAGGTGTGTGTGTGTGTTGAGGGGGTAGCCCCACTTAAAAATAAACCATACTGTGTGTTGTAAATACTATAATGATATATTCTTAAAAAAATTGTGTGATACCTGATGCCTCATGGTGGTTTGGCCTGCCTTCCCTCTTTATCTTCAGTTGAGTTAATAGGTGACGATAAAAGGTGACTGTGAACCAGGTACAGAGTCCCGTGAGGGGGCGGTCTTTTCCTCGGATGTTGCAGTTAAGTATAGCCTTTAAAAGATGACTGTCCTACGACGAGAATTTACTTTAGGCATCAAATGACTATAGTACAATCATTTTGTGAAAAAAAGGGGTGAATCTCGCTTAAAAGCAACAGAAAATCTGACAAATGTTTGTCACTCATAAAAGGCCCCTCTATAACAAAAAAAAAGAGGAGTATTGAAAATTACTTAAATCTGTGATGACAGGTTCCCATTGCAGCCCATGTTAAGGAGAGCCACTAGAGGTGAATATGGAACATATTTTAACCAACAGATATCACCTTGTTGAATACTTTTTATGTTGTAGAGGAGACTTTTATGAGACTACATCAGTTGGAATTGTTTCTGTTGCACTGTGTGTGGGATTATGTTGCACAATGCCTGAACTACTAGTTAAGATTTAAAAAAGAAAAAAAAGAAAAGTGGTTTGGTTCAAAATATGGCCAACTTAAATAGTGCATGCTATTAAAGTCTTTATCTACAAAATTCTAATTCCGGGATTGATCCGGTGCCTACTGAAATTCCTTTGGATGTCCCTCTTTTCGGCCAGATGTCCGTCCCCTTCGTCTCTCTTTGTGTTGGCGTTCTAACCTCCGGGGTATTTCTGAGGATTATGGGTAACTGCTCCTCAGATCTCTGCAGTGTAAATCCAGACAGCTAGCTAGACTATCTGTCCAATCTGAGATGTCTGTTGCACGCCTAAAACAACTTTTGAACGTACCACCAAAACAGGTTCCTCCCGCCCGGTGCACCGCCCAAGATGATTGTGAAATGCCGTTAAACCAGAGCACGTTTTTCTCTTATACAGGAATGCTGTCTGGCAATTAAAGACTACTTCTACATTGATAATAGTAGTAAGGCTTTCTTCTGTGTACACATATCCTATAAAAGGGCAATTTGGCTGTATTATCTTTGTCCCTTTCAAAAAATACTCTTGAGAAATTTATGTTTATTGCCCCCCCAAGCCATTGCTGCCTCTCTAAATTAATGTATTTGGAAGAGAGCATTTGTCAATGACAATGAAAGTGGTCTTTTTTTGTGAATGTGTGTGTGTTTCCAGTGGTAGAATGAATGTTTGGCAATGCAGTTGTTTTCTTGTTTTATTCAGTTTTCCGTGTAACACCTTAGTTGCTATGATGCTGTGCACTTACAACTTGTAATCCCCTCCCAAGGGACAGATAGCAACCAAATGTTGACATACTCAATAAATATACAAGTTACATATTTTTGGTTTCCGTTGAAATGGTTTGTTACAGTCGTGTGTTTGTGGCTTAAAAATAAGGAATGTGAAATGTCCTCTAGTGAACAGCAGATGACACTGTCCGATCAGTTATATATTCAGCCCTCTCAGAACATTTACATTTTGTCAATACCAGCCGATATAAAGTCATACATAGTAAAACACCATTTATCTTCATCTTGTCTGCTACGCTGTGCGTTACAGGAAACCTTGTAAGTACTTTGTTCTTCTTTGAAGTTATATTTATTTCTCCCGCTCCTCTTCTTTTGCCCCAAAGCAACTGCTGTGATTCTTAATGAATCAATTAGCTGCACTATTATGCATAAGGGTGATTAAAAAAAAAAAAAAAAACTACACTCATGATTAATATTGTTTTAATCAAGCCTGACTGAAGCCTTTTGATCTGCAGACTATCTCTACCCCACTGGTGTTAACAAAAAAACAAACAGCGCCTGTATTCTTCATCACAACATTAACCCTGAGGAAGATACGTGTCAACAGTGTTTGAAGCTGACTGCTTTTTCATGTTTTTTGTTTTGTTAAATTGTATAAAGAAGATTATAAAAACATACGATGATGATGATGGGGATGATGATGATGACATACACTGAGACACATATTCTCCCAAACACCGGTGAGCCAATTACTGTGTTCAGGTTTTTTGTTGAATAATTCAGATAATTTAAGAGGACTGAACTGTCCACTGACCCTTGGCAGCATACTGTACGTAATGTTGATGAGCTAAAAGAGATCTCTTCTTGGTCTTGACTATGGCGAAGAAAAGGAGCACACTCTATACTCTAAATAAAATTGAATTGAATTGAAACTCTGCAAAATGCCAAAAATTAACTATCATCTTTATTCATAAAACATATTTCTTCAACAACTCAGCCAAGCAGGTGAGATCATGTGACTTGTGTTGCTAAAATTTTACTCAGCAGGTTTTCTAGGAGGAAAACACCAACATAAAGAGAGGATGAATAATAGGAGTCATTTCTTCAGCATTAGTGATATTACTTGCATGGAGAGAATTACAGTTCTTTCATTATCATCATGGGTTTTTCCCATTTTCTGTCAAGTCACTTTTTGGTTTAGATGATTAAAAAAAAGATGAGTTGCAGTCATTTAAATTAATGGTTCCCAACATGGGGGTTGCATACATCTGAGGGGGTCATAAGATGATTAAAAGGATAAAAGAATATAAAAATATATATATATATAAAATATAGAAGATAAAAAAAAAATCTTTTCTTAATTTAACATGTTTGTGCTTTACAAATTATGCCCAGTTTTTTAAGCTTGGCATAGTCATAGTCATGCAACCATAGGCAAGTGGACAGTAGACAATGCTTTGGTTTAAAGCAGGGGTCTTCAACACCATAAAAAGGTACAGTATATCTAAAGGCTTTAGGCCGCCTTGTACTTTTCTGTAGGCCACGTTTACTATGTAACTCAAATTTAAACAATATATGTAGTAGGGGGTCCCTGCTCTGTCTCTTTTTCAACTGAGGGGTCCTTGGCCTAAAAACGTTGAAGACCCCTGGGCTAGAGCCTTTACTTTAGATATCACTTTTTATGGTCCAACACTGAGGTGTTAAAATATAAATTGTTGACATATTCATATATTTATACATTGTGTTTTAATGTTAAAATGTGGAACAGTAACTGTATCTGTAGATGGCTACCTTACGTATAGGCCAGTAAGCCTATCAACAATAAAATTTATCTTTACAAATAATATGTTGGATTCATGTTAATGAGTATTTTCAGACATGTACTGTATATATATATATATAATATATATATATATATATATATATATACATTACCGGACAAAAGTTTGGGGTCACTTAGAAATTTCCATTGCACTCCATTATAGACAGAATACCAGCTGAGATCAGTTGCATTGTTTTTTTAACCAGTGCAGCAGTTTTCAGATTACATTATGTGCTTACATAATTGCAAAAGGGTTCTCCAATGTTTTTCTAGATAGTTTTTTAAAATTATATCAGATTATTAAAAGAAACGTGCCTTTGGAACATTGGATGAATGGTTGCTGATAATGGGCAATGTAGAGATTGCAATAAAGTTCAGCCACCCACTCAGATCAGCTGGTATTCTGTCTATGATGGAGTGGTATGGAAATTTTTAAGTGACCCCAAACTTTTAACCGGTAGTGTGTGTATATATATATATATATATAGTATGTTGGTTTTTTAACTATACAAAAATGTCCCTGCAGCAACTCTGAGGAACCCTTAGGGGTCCTGGACCCCTTGTTGAAGATCTCTGGTTTAAAGGGCTTAAAAAATGTAATTTAAATGACTGCTATCCTATTTGAATATCCATCCATCTTCATCCGCTTATCCGGTATCGGGTCGCGGGGGCAGCAGCTCCAGCAGGGGACCCCAAACTTCCCTTTTCTGAGCCACATCAACCAGCTCCGACTGGGGGATCCCGAGGTGTTTCCAGGCCAGGTTGGGGATATAATCTCTCCACCTAGTCCTGGGTCTTCCCCGAGGCCTCCTCCCAGCTGGACGTGCCTGGAACACCTCCCTAGGGAGGCGCCCAGGAGGCATCCTTACAAGACGCCCGAACCACCTCAACTGGCTCCTTTCGACGCGAAGGAGCAGCGGCTCTACTCCGAGCTCCTCTCGGATGACTGTGCTTCTCACCCTATCTCTAAGGGAAACGCCAGCCACCCTCCTGAGGAAACCCATTGTGGCCGCTTGTACCCTATTTGAATGTTTGCTGCATAAAACACAATCTAATGGAATACAGTGCCATAATAACTACAACATTTGTGAAATGTTGAGTTCGTTGAAACTGAAAATCAAACATTACTTTTCTCTAACATTTCTCTACTGCAGAGCTGTTGCATTACATTGCTTAACATGCCATGCTATGCCCTGCTACACCCTGCTACGCTCTGCAGTGCCTTGTTACCTCCTGCTATGCCCTGCTATGCCCTGCAGTGCCCTGCTATACCCTGCAGTGCCCTTCTATGTCCTGCTACACCCTGCTATGCCCTGCAGTGCCCTGCTATACCCTGCAGTGCCCTTCAATGTCCTGCTACACCCTGCTATGCCCTGCAGTGCCCTGCTATACCCTGCAGTGCCCTTCTATGTCCTGCTACACCCTGCTACGCTCTGCAGTGCCTTGTTACCTCCTGCTATGCCCTGCTATGCCCTGCAGTGCCCTGCCACACCCTGCAGTGCCCTTCTATGTCCTGCTACACCCTGCTACGCTCTGCAGTGCCTTGCTATGCCCTGCTATGCCCTGCAGTGCCCTGCTATGTCCTGCTAAATCCTGCTATGCCCTGCTTTGCCCTGCAGTATCCTTCTACCCTTTGTAACACCCTGCAGTGCCCTGTTACACCATGAACTACTACAACTACTATTTCTAATCATAGTTCCATTATCTTTATTGTGACTATTATTGCAACTGTTCATCACACTCACAACCCTGCACCGTCAGACACCGCCTACCAAGAATCTGGGTCTGTCCGAGTTTTCTCCCTAAAAGGGAATTTTTCCTCGCCACTGTTGCACTTAATATAAATAAAATTGAATTGAATTGTATTACATTGAATACATTGTATGCAGGAGTTTACACAAACGCACATTTTCTTGGGCCCCTCTCTGACAGACAGTGCTTCTCTGGAGAAAGAATTTTATCTGCAGCGGTGAAGAGTTTTGTGCTGAACAGTGATTCCGTTCCAGCAGAACTCATTTGATGCCTCATTGAAGCCCCATTATTACCACGATGGAGCAAAATGAACTGTTATCGACGTGGTCTGCAGCCAAACACGTACAAGCAAATGGGCTTCACAGGCATGAAGCAAAGAACAGAGCTGGGGAGGCTCTACGGAGAAATAAGAGGGCTGAGACACTGACAAAGCAGAATGGGAAAATGAAATGGGGAGAAATAAAGAGGGAATGTGGAATGTGATATAAGGAATGGAATATCTGAGCGTACCACACAATTTGATGGGAGACATGCC
The DNA here is from genome assembly GCF_008692095.1 of Etheostoma spectabile. Taxonomy (NCBI): domain Eukaryota; kingdom Metazoa; phylum Chordata; class Actinopteri; order Perciformes; family Percidae; genus Etheostoma; species Etheostoma spectabile. The sequence goes on along the minus strand of NC_045735.1, from coordinate 30,542,855 downwards.
AGAGGAATGTATTGGAAATCTATGAACCACTCAAATATGTCAAATGTGCTCCATTACACCTGCTCTGACTGACAGCAAGGCGACATCCACAGTAATGCGTTTTTGTTTAAAAATGCTATGTTTACGCCTCGCACCAGTACTGGGTAAATCCCGCCCTGTAGCTCGTTCAGGAAACCCGCACGGTTAATTCTCCTCTTTCAGTTCACAATTTTGCAGGAACCAATCACAAACTGGCTTATCTACCTAGTGCGCTATTGGTGGGTTTAACACAATGACGATAGAGAAGCGACCAAGCAGCTTCTTGTTTACATTCAACATACCGGCGGCCACCGAAGTGCAGCAACCTGTTAATGCCGCTGTCGCTTCTACGACCCCCAGATCGTTGGTCTGATTGGTTGAAGGACTATCCAATTGCGTACAGACTTATGTGAACAATGCCCGTTGGTCACACCTCTTGTGCAGAGAAAATACAGAGCAGACTCCCCAGAATAATGCTCAATTTCAAATTTATTGAGCTTGACTTGGTCTGGTGATAGCCAGACCCACTCTACTGTGTGGTTTTCTGACACCTTAAAGACATTTGGAAACACTGTTGCCCCCGTTTTGGTTTGAAAACTTTGCGGTTGCTTTGCAGTCTGGACGGGCACAAATGGAGACATTTGGAAACAACAACGTGCGTCAGTCGGTCTTATCGGTTAAGGAGGCTCTCATACAGAAACACTTCCAGTAAATCCCTGATCTTACTTTTCCCCACTGTTATTCTTTCTCCGAAGTACATTTTGTATTTTTCAATTTAGACATTTTCAACCGCAGAGTAATGCCAGACAATCTTCCTGTTTACACCGATTTACGCATGCCAAGTGTATGTTAATGGTGTTTAAAAATGAAAACACAGTAGTGTGGATGTAGAGTCAGAAAGACAGAGAAAGATTGCTGTTCTTTTTTGCAAATAAAAAGATGCATAAAAAATCTAAGAAAGAAGGGTTCATTTCATATTTTTGTTTGCAAGTGTGGAAATAAAAAAGTTAAAACCCACTCGTGTTCACGCACACAGACATATTCTTGCATACTTGATTGGGGTATACGATGCCTCCGTCGTAAGATACCAGTGGAGCCACGAGTCATCAAAGTTGTATGTTTTTGCCCTTTAAGTATTGAACAGACGCCCCTCTCAGTTATGCCTTTGAAGAGATTGGTTCTGTCAGACCGGCAGCATTATAATGTGATCTCAGCAAGAGCCATGCTTCGTTATTTAGGGACAACAAACAAGTGTGTATTTATGTGTGTTGTTGTGGCTCCACATGGCTGTGACAATGGCTGGGTGACAGATGCAAACATACCGTGTGCCTTCTCTGTTTCCCAAAAATCCAGACCAGAACTGGACTGATGCCTTGTTTTATTTGAGAGTATTGCATGTGACAGCCAGCAAACTGCCTCGAAGGGAGACAGCGTGATTGTGTGATTGTGTGTGTGTGTGTGTGTGTGTGTGTGTGTGTGTGTGTGTGTGTGTGTGTGTGTGTGTGTGTGTGTGTGTGTGTGCGCGCCTGTGTGTGTGTGTCCGTATGTCTATATTTTTACATGCATGTTTCATGCTCTACTCTCACTCAGACACTGAGGTGGTTGGACAGATAGGCGACCCTGCATAAACAGAGCTTAGCTTAACCCACAGGGTACACAGGGCACAAACTTTAAATTGGGAAACAAAACAAACTCAACAATATTTTTTATTTATTTTCCCAAAAAAAGGGACCAGCCTGCAAAAATGTCCGCTCCGCTTCTGTTTCTTTCCTTCCCAACTTCAGCTTTTCTATCCATGCTGCCACTCTGTGCTCCTGTGGTGTAATGAATAATAGAGGAGTGGTTGTCCTCCCTCGCTCCCCTAGTTAATCAGAGCTCGGCTGGCTGCCCTCTCCTCTGCCACTCCTCACTTTAATAAATCATTCAGGCCTTCAGGACAACAAGTCTGTCAGCGCAGGCTTAGCCAGGGCCATTCTGGTGAAAAGTCATCTTCTATCAACTAGGGCTGGGTAGCGATACCAACACCGGGACTTTGATACTTGTTTTCATACCCATTTTCCTGCGTGAGTGTGAGTAATGTTAGACAGCCAATCACAAACATAATAAGATCTTGGAAGAGGCATGGTGGAGGCTGATTGGCTCACAGACCCTGATAAGATTCATTCCTAAGTACTGTATATTGACATTTGGTATTTAATGACGAGGCTTATATCGATACTCTATATACTTTGGAGGCAATTCGGTCGGTGCGTAAAAAGTGTTGAATTCGGCATTGAGAGCCTGCTTCTCACTTCAACCTCCTCCTCATCCTCTTCTCCAGAACCACAAACAGCCCAGTCACACTTTCATCTCATCTCTTTCCTGTGTTCTTCATTGTTTTCAGTTGCACCATCTCTCATGTCTTTCTCATATTTTTTTTTTTCCATTTAGGAGACAAATCAGACTGGCAAGGAGTCCCACTCCATCCCCCTGTCTCTCTCCCATGGGAAACCATTTCACTTAAACTCTCACTCTGCCAGAGTGCCTCCCAATGCAGAATGTTCCCATTCTTACAGCGCCTTCACTCTCTCTGCCCTCCCTGTTAGACCAGAAATTCCTGTCGGCGATGACGTCACACGGATGTGTCCCCAATGGATGCTGCTGCATAGGGTCATAAAAATGGATGGCTACAACAAAACCTTGCAGGGAGTGTGGAGAGAAATAAATTTCCCTGCAACGTTTACATCTAGGCAGAACTCCATTTATGTGAAGGTTGCAGGAGTTATTTTGTGTCATGATTTGTTACACAATATGTGCATGAATTAGCCTCAGCCTTCTGTTTCAGATAGTGCTAAGCAATACAGTTCTTTGTTGCATGGCGTTTTGGGCATTACACATCGAGCATGTAAGCGATAAGGGCAACTTTATAGCATTGTAAGACCAATGTTATCACCTCAAAATGTTTGTGACAGAATTGCATGTTGATCTACTGAGTCTGGATTTCCGAGGACTACGGTTAACTGCTCCTCAGATTTCTGCAGGGTAAATCCAGACAGCTAGCTAGACTATCTGTCCAATCGCAAGTTTTGGCTTGCATGACTATTTTGCAGCGGCTCCGTGCGGCGCTTCCCAGAATGCTATGTGGAGTAGCCAGATCCTCCTCCGCTCCGCAACATGTGGATGGTCTGGCAAAGTGAGACTACTGCCAACCAAAACCAAGCAAACCACCACACTTTGATGTTTACTGCAGATATTTCAGAGTCAGGGTGCGGTCTTTGGATTGGTTCAAAGTTGGAAAGACATGCAAAAAAGTATACATTATGCCCATGATTATAGTGTTTTATGCTATGTTAAACATGTTGAAGAGTTGGAAATGGCTTATCGCTCTGTAAGACTGCGTATACCTTCGTGGCATTTTACCCACATTGTTGGCCTGTTCATTTACAGTTTTTTACAATTGCTATGACAGATTTTTCAGTACATTTAACAAGTTTCCTAAACTCTTAACACACCAACACACACAAAACACACAACTGGCAAAACAGTTAATTTCATGCTCAAAATCCCACATTGTAAACTAAACTCCAAAACTAATTTTCAAAATACAATAATACCCTAACACTACACACTATGTCTAACAAAACACGGCAAACATGTTTCAAAGTCAAATAATTATTCCAAACACTAACACATGTTCTCCTCCAACAGGAACATTTAGTCAGTCATAACATAATGACAAAAAAACACTATCATCAGCTGATATTACAGAAACTACATTATTTTAGATGTGTCAGGTATGCCCTTATACAATAGACAGTATATTGTATTGATCATGGATTGTGTTTTGCACATGCATTTTGTTTCTTTTGTTGAAGAAATTCAATACAAAAAAATGAATGACCGTCTCAGAGTAGCTTTATAGAATGTACCGTTTATGAAAAAAAAGACAGAGACAGAATTGCTGCAGTAAAGACTTTATTTGCAGAAGGACATTACTGCAAGATATACAAACAGAAAGAACACCACAATAATAAAAAAAGTAATCTTCTAATCTGCTCGGTCTTCTGCATTTGGCCACATGTTCTCATCCACATCACACCTGATATCTTCTCTGGCAAGGCATCGTGGGAAGAATCTTTTTGCATGCCTTATCCACCCCTGGCAGTGTTCGGCTGTGATGTCTTGGCATGCAGCATCCATTGCATCAAGGAGGGACATTTGGTCATGTGGACGATGGTCGAATACCTTCCATCTCCAGGCTGAGAAAAACTCCTCAATGGGGTTGAGGAAAGGAGAGTAAGGGGCAAGGAAATTGGACATCATCCTTGGATGGGCGTCAAACCGGGCTGTGATTGTACGGGAATGGTGGAATGCCACATTGTCCCATGTGATCACATTTATTGGCAAGTGGTCTCCCACCTGCCCCCTTTCTACCTCTGGCACCAGTCTTTCGTGCAGGTCTTCTAAAAATAGAAGAAGGCGTTTGGTGTTGTAAGGGCCAATCTCACATTTATGCAGTAGTGCACCATTGTTGGAGATTGCAGCATACATGGTGATGTTGGCTCCTCTCTGGCCCGGCACGGTAACTGTGGCCCTTTTTCCAATTATGTTTCTCCCACGGCGACACCTTTTTCGCCAAGTTGAAGCCAGCCTCGTCAACATAGATAATTTCATGTGGGACTTGATTGGCCTCCATCTCAAGGAATCTCTGAAAGTAATTAGACACAGTGCATGTAACTGCTGTGCTGTACTGTATATCCTAATGTACTCCAGGTTTATAGAGTAATTTACAGTAATGACTATATTGCATAACCTTACCTGGACGTATTGGTGACGGAGTTCTTTGATGCGTTCATTGTTCCTTTCAAAAGGAACTTTGTGTAGTTATTTCATTCGGACTCTGTGTTTAGCTAGAGTCCGAGAAATTTATGTTATGCTGATTGCTGCAATGTTCCCAAAGAAAAGGTTGTCCTACAACTCTGGACTGAATGTCCTTCAGTTTTATTTCATTGTCCGCAAACACCATGTTGACAATAGCAAGTTCCTGTTCTTCATCCAGGAGCTTTCCTCTTCCCCCTGAGGGAGGTAGACATTGAATCCTTAGAGATACAAAATACAGTTACATTATGAGACCAGAGGCATAAAGTCACTCTAATACTGTAAATGGTAATTTTACAGTATTTAAACTTTGATGTAGGAGAAGCAATATCCTACCTGTTGGTTTCTCTGAAAACACGGACAATAGATGCCACTGTGTCCCGACTGATATTTAGCTGTACTCGTTCACCAGCCTCTCTGTATGATAGCCCGTGGTTTATGACATGGTCAATGATAGAAGGTCTTATTTGATCAGTTACCCTAGCTCTGGTCCTTCTTTGAGCGCCACCACGCATTCTAACTCCTCTCCCTCTTCCTTGCCCACTCCCTTGTCCTGGTACTCGTCTTCTTTGCCCTCGTGCAGGCATTTCTTACTTTCTTTCTTTCTTTCTTTGCGTTGATCTATATTGTTCCTTTCCAGCCAAGACCAGCCCAAAGAGTCCTCTTTTAGAACATATGATCATATGATTGAATGAACCTCAACACCGGAGTGCGCTTCCTAGATGGGAATCAGCTGTGATTTCATCAATTGCATAGCTTCAATGAGCTGTTTCTCATTAGCAATGGAATACAATACAGAGAATATATTTGTTTTGAAATTTACAATATGAGTAGTTGTTCACGTTGACTTTAGCCTGTAAGGTTAGGTTTAGAACATGGTGTTATCTGTTCTGACATGCAGTGTTAAAGCATTGGTAAATTTGGCTGTAAAAATCTATTGTTTTGGTCTTGTTTGAGCTTGTGTGTAAAAGGAGTTTAAGCATTTTAAATTTGTGTTAATTGTATGCATTATGTGTTAAAGCAACCAGAAATGTGTTAATAGTATAGCTTACACATGCGGATGTAGTGCTAACTGTGTTAAGAGTTTTGGAAAATTGTTAAAAGTATTGAAAAATCTGTCATAGCAATTGTAAAAAACTGTAATTCATTTCAATTTCATTGTATTCATAGTGTCAAATCAGAACAGAAGTTATCTCAGGACGCTCTGCAGATAGAGTAGGTCTGGACCACTGACCTCTGGATCATCATTTATAAAGACCATTAACAAAGAGATATAATCTTGTGGTCTTTTCTTGTCGCCTATGTGCTATATCCAAATGGAAAGGTTGTAAATAGAAATAAGTACAATAAGTATATAGACGTATCACAGAAGAACTGCAAGGCTCTATTGCATGTTTGAGGCTTCATTTAAAACCTGAATTCTTCTACTTTCTGAAAATGTGCTTGTTTATTATGTGATCGAAAGACAACTTACACTGCATCTGCTCCAACAAGGTTCAACACAGTATTTTTGGTCCTTAGCAATATTAATTCACATTTAAATAACAATAATATCACCATTGTGCCACACTATGCAAATCATCAAACATACCTTCTACTACTTGTCAACACTATTTAGACCTCTAGGCTTTGAATGACAAATCAAAGACAAAACCAGAATAGATTTGGGGGGGGGGGGGGGACAAAACAGGATTTTAAAGTTTGTCACCAAAGCCTTTGTTTTCTCCCCATACTTGGAAATGCTCTGTTCCTCTTTTCTTTTCTATTCTTCTCTCCTCCATCCAAAGAAATCCCAGGAACGAAATATATGTGATACGTTAATTTTATATATGAAAAATTAAGTTTGCTGACTCTTATGCAGGAGATACAGAGGGTATATGATTAAGGTGTATACAATTGGTTGAGCCTATCTTTGAGATTTGGAGCAATAGTATAATTTACGAGGGAATTCTTTAAAGCTTTACCCCAGAACATTCTTGTCTGAAAAGAGAAGAGTTTCTTCACACTTTGTGCGGTAAAAGCATGGAACGAGCTTCCAGAAGTAGTTGTGTGTTCCCTTACAGTTAACTCTTTCAAGAATAGGTTGGAAACATAAAAGATGTAATGTACTATAAAGCCGGTATATCATTTATGTGACTTCTTTATGAAATGCAGGTCATTTAAAATCACAAAATTATTGTGTGTGATTTATGAAATTAATGTGCATTAAATTTGTTTTTAATATTTTAGTTTTAGTGTTATTTGAGTCTGGAATAGAGGATTTTATATCCTGTATCAGTAAAAATATAAATAAATAAAACATCCATCCACTCCCAGATCCTCTCTGGGTCTCATGGCTTTGTGCAAACAACCTCTGTATCCAACTCTGTCTCCTCTCCTCTCTCAGGTGTTCTCAGCCTCTGAGCCCCCACCTCCCAACTCCCACCACCTCCACCTCCTAGCCAAACAGTATTACTGGTAATACCTTCAATTACCAAAAAGCATGAGACCCCCATCCCGTCCTCCATCTCTTATGCTCTCTCTTTGGGTGTTTCTCTCTCTGTCTCCCTCCCATCTCCCTCTCTCTTATTCTGTCTTCCTCTCTCTCACTACAGGCGTACATGATGACTCAACTCGTTTCTTTTTAAATTACCACTCAGGCATTTATTGTATTATTTACCACAATTTAATTATATCATAACCCTGCAGAAACTCTTAAACATGGTGTGCGTGTGTGCCTGCGTTCGTGCGCGCACGTGTGTGTGTGTGTGTTTGTGTATGCCCTAATATTTTCTTGCTGTCTAATCTGATTAGTGGCCGTTCCACCTTCCCTTTCAAACATGCCTAACGAGGTGCTGTGTTTCAGTTCACTGTGAGGATAATGAATGAAAGGAGAATGATGTGGGCAAATTCGCTGCGTCTGGGAAAAACATTATACAGGCTAACAAACAAAAAAACATGAGAGAGAGTGAGCGATAGAGAGAAAGAGACAGAGAGCGAGAGAGAGAACGAGTGTGATGAGAGAGGGAAAGAGAGCGGACAATAGACTGTGGAGTGCAGAGGAGAGTTGTGTAATATCATCATTTTGTGCGGTGACCTCAGTTAAATTGTGCGGCCTGCATTGTTGCGGTGAAACACTCCACACAGGCAGCTCTGTCCATGGCTGTCCACCACTACAATGTGGATACGACTTCACATCAACTATGTGTTCATTATACATTGAGATATATTACTAACATCACTATCATGGTTGTGGGTTTTTGTTGTGATTTGTCCTGTTTTATTTTGCCAGTTGCTTCCCTGTTTCCTTGTTGTTTCCGGACTCCTGTGTTCCTGTATTCTCCGTTGTGTTTTACCCTGTTTGTACCCTTCTTTTCTGTGTGTTGTCTTGTTCTACGTTGTGCCATGTGTTTTCCCGCCTCTGTGATTCGCTGCCCTGCCCTGATGTGTTACACCTGTTCTTCAGCCCTCATGTCACCTGCCCCTCGTTTCTACCCTGCTCGGTGAAGGCCGTCTCAAAGCACTTATTTCTGCCCCCAGGACCGAAGAGCGAGCATCCAAGATTCAAAACACTTCATTAATCCCACAATGGATAAATTCACACTGTTGCAGCAGCAAGGAATAAGTGGAAATATTAATACTAATGTATAATAATGTATACTTTATTAATCCTGCAAGGGGAAATTACAATGTTTTACTCTGTTGTTAATACACACAGGCCTGAACTACACACACATGCACAGTACCCAAACATGCACCAAATGGAGAGATGTCAGAGTGGGGGGGGCTGCCCATAGAAAGGCACCCGGTTAAGTTGGGGGTTCAGTGCCTTGCTCAAAAGCACCTTGGCAGTGCCCAGGAGGTGAACTGGTATCTCTCCAGTCAGTCTTTTGGTCTGTATGGGGACTTCAACCAGCAACCCTCCTGTTCGAAAATTAGAAGACACAGATAAACCCACAATAATAAATATAATTAAAGAGAATAAATAGTAAAATGTAGTTTCAGTATTGTGCAGTCACTTTTTTATTGCATGTTTTATGAGTCCTGGTGTGTGTGTTTTGTCCATGTGGTCTACTGGGAGCAGTTCTGATTGTAGAGTCTGACTGCAGCAGGCAGGAAAGATCTGCTGTATCTCTTGGTGACGCAGCGCGGGTGCAGCAGCATGTCACTGAAAAGCTGTTCAGTGCTGAGTGTCCTGCACGGGGTGGGAGGAGTCGTCCATCATGGAGGATAATTTCGCCACTATCATTCTGTCTCCCACAATCTTAATACATCAGTTACAATGGGGCTCAAAAGTTTGGGCACCCCAGGTAAACATTTGTATTAATATGCATAAAGAAGCAAAGAAAAGATGGAAAAATCTCCAAAAAGCATCAAATGACAGATTAGACATACGTATAATATGTCACAAACAGTTAGATTTTATTTCCGTCATTTACACTTTCAAAATAACAGAAAACAAAAAAAGGGCGTCTGAAAAGGTTTGGGCACCCTGCAGAGTTATTACCTGGTACTGCCCCCTTTGGCAAGTATCACAGCTTGGAAACGCTTCTTGTAGCCAGCCAAGAGTCTTTTGATTCTTATTTGAGGTATCTTCGCCCATTCTTCCTTCCAAAAGTCTTACATTTCTTTGAGATGTCTGTCACACACTGCTCTTTTATGGTCTATCCATAGATTTTCAATTAAGTTGAGGGCAGGAGATTGTGAAGTACATGGCAAAATCCTTCAGTTTACGCCTCTTCATGTGATCTACCGTGGATTTTGAGGTGTGTTTAGGATCACCACCTCCACGGCGTTAAGCGAGCACCCAGTAACAAAGCTGGCCTGTATGCCACTACAATGCCTCTGCCCCGGCAAGCCCAGTTTAATGGCAGTTCATGGAATGGTCCCGTTATTTAATCTATTCATTCGTGAGCTGTGCACAAAACAATAAATCTAAATAACGTGACCATTCCACAAACTGGTGTGGGACTGGTTTGCCCCAGCAGACCACCACAGAGAATTTCAATTTGCACACTGTTCATCCCCTGCACTGTTTTACTCTTGATCACTGCTGCACTTCTGTATAACTTTTTGTAAATAATCCGGAAATGTATTCCATTGCACCTGGAATATCATTGCAATATTTATAAGCTGTATGCAACGCAATTTCGTTCTGTATGCACTCTGTACATATAAAATGACAAATAAATAAAGTTGAAGTTGAAGTTGAAGTTGAAGAATGGCTGATGCCACCACAGAGTCATAACATTCAATTCAATTCAATTTAAGTTATAGTATCAATTCATAACAAGAGTTATCTCGAGACACTTTACAGATAGAGTAGGTCTAGACCACACTCCAGAATTTACAAGGACCCAACAGTTCTAGCAGTTCCCTCCAGAGCAAGCAACAGTGCAAAAATGTCCTCATGAGTGCCCCCTGCACTCCAAAAGACCTGAGTCTCCTCAGCTGAACCAGTCTGCTCTGACTTTTTCATAAAGTGCTGTGGTGTTGTCAGTCCAATCCAGTTAATTGTTCAGGTGAACACCTAGGTACTTATATGATTTAACCATATTGATGTCCGTACCCATGATATCAGAGGTGGAGAGGCTTTTCCCCTGCAGAAATCCACCACCTGCTCCTTGGTTTCCCAGCATTGATCTGGAGGTCAACAAAGTCTTTGTTGAGTTCTCTATACTCCCTGTCACCCCCGTCTGCGAAGAGGCCAACAGCAGCGGAGTCATCAGAGATCTTTTGTAGGTGGCAGTTTCCTGAGTGATAGGTGAAGTCTGCAGTGTGTGTGGACAGGAACGGGGCCAGAACTGTTCCTTGTGGGGTCCCTTTGCTGGCGCTGCTTCTAGCCTTGTCTGTACACATGTCATGTTTCCCATGTCTCAATGGTAGAGTGGTCGCCTGTCAATCGGAAGGTTGGTGGTTCGATCACTTGCCCTGCAGTCCCATGTCGAAGTGTCCTTGGGCAAGATACTGATCCCCGAGTTGCCAAATGTGTGTAAATGTGTCTGTGTGTTTATCTGATGATTAGGTGGCACCTTGTACAGCAGCCTCGGCCACTGTAGATCATTCCGTGAATGATATGTTCGCGTTCCATATGGACACCAAGAGACACCGTACCTCCAGGGAGTGGGCATGCACAGCGGGTTACAAGTTCAGTAGGTGTACAGCTCCCACCATGTTATCTGTATGGTCTGTTCAGTAAGTTCAGTATTCCCAACAGAACGGACGGAAAAGCGCTTTGAGTAGTCGTTAAAACTAGAAAAGCGCTAAATGAGAACATTCCCGTTACATATGGGGAGAGAGTTTTGGAGATTTTTACTGCAAATTTACTGCACTCAAGCAGTGCAGTAAATTTATGCTTAATATGAAGTATACCTCATGTTCAACATAAATGTACACTGATTTGATAACAGCAAAGACAATGTCGGCAGTATTGACGGCAAATAGGCTACTACTTCTCAGGCACGGCTCGAGTATGCAAACATGAGAATGTTAAGAAGTTATAATGTTTGTCATGCTCATCATTGTGTGTTAGCATGCTAATATATGCTAATTAGAAAATATACATAGCAGAAGTGAATTCAACCTGAGGGGGCATGAATGTTTTTACCAAGTTTCATTGCAATCCATCAAGACATTTCACCAAAAAACAACTCAGATTTGCTGCAGGGGAGCCACCAAATTATTATTTTATCAAATGAAGTGTCTTAACATGAATCCAACATATTGGTAAATATAAATCAGCCTATTTGGGGGGAAAAAACGTTAATGATAGGCTTACTGGCCTATTTAATGTAGTCTTTAAAAGTTGTGGGATCTCCATTTTCAGTAAGATTCATCCTCTGAGATGTTTCAGTCTGGACCAACGTGGTGGATTAACTGACAGAGCCAGTATTAGAAATAGCAAAACAAATATTTATTTGTTCTGGAGTGAAATGACTACACCTTCAAGTCTCAAATATTGTGTCTTTGGAGTTTTTCCTTGTGGTTCTTTGGCTTTAGATATATTTAAAACAATACAGTTTACTATTTGCAATGCAAGCTATAATAATACCAACAACAACACAGGAACAATCTAATTACATCAGGTATAACTGACACACTGTCTTAAAACAGGGATAATGGCATGTCTTATCCAGTTCTGATGTCAATCAGTGCATTCGGGAATCTAATGGAGAAAAAGCTGCAGTCCACAAAATAAACTTTGACTTTCACGAATGCCTCTCTTTGAGCGTAACAAAATTGTAGACCAATTTGCATATAATAATTATGGTGGTGCTTTTCTCCTCATACAATCATGGTTGGGGGAAACACATGGCTCTATAAAAGTAATACTGTATATATGTATGGTATTATTTTCATAGAGCCGTATATGTAATGTTGTGGAGTTTGTGTGATTCTGTTTGTGGTTTCAGGTACAACTGCTGTTCAGTCTGCATTTTTTAAATATAGAAGGGACTTTTGGAGGATTAAAACACATTAAAAAGCTATTATTATTATTATTATTATTATTATTATTATTATTATTATTATTGTTATTATTATATTATTATTATATATATATTATTAGCAAATAGGTAAATATGTAAAGTTGTAACTTACAAACACTCCATGTAGCGTTGACTGATTGTCATGAACATGGACAGAGTTAACTGGTGTATGTTGATATAAAAAATTAAAATTTGCTTACACTGTTAAAAACAGTGCTAAAATAATTTTATCAGAATACAGCAGAGATTGTCTATGCTTAGAAATATTGGATAGATTAGAACAAATTAATGTAAAACTACTAAATAAAACATCTCTTTCCTAATTAGTTTGCCTTGATTTTGTTTTAAACAATATCTAAATAAATTATACATTTTCTATAGGCTCAGCATGCCACTTTTAAAAAAACTAAAAAACAACTACAACTACAATGGTATCACAATTTTGGATAGTCGTCATGGAAACATTAATTGACCATGTCAAGCCATTATAAGTGTTGGAAGATTGACAGAACAGGCAGCCAAGTGACAGTACTCTAGCCCAGTGGATTGGGGGAGCAATCATATTTCAGGGGGGCCGGTGCCATCCCGTGCCCCCCCCTTCTAGCCCCGCCCCTCTCCACAAAGCGTCTGGTGGAGTCTTGCTCCAGGTTAGTGTGGTGTCTGTCTATCCTTCATGAGGATGGATGTCAGAGGAGAGCCACTGACTGGAACCACGCCAGGAAGAGACAGAGGACAGACGAATAATCCTCTGGAAGCTCAGTCCTATTTCAACGAGCTGCTGAAGCAATCACAGTTAGCCCGAGCCAGGGGCGGCGGGCCATTAATAAAGTGGACAGGACTGTTACTCTTTGGGTGGTCAGGTTCCTGAACACCCTCCACACCAGGCCCTCCGTCTCCCTTTCAATCGCTCTCCTAAAATCTATCTTTTGAGTTTGGCTTGAAATGTGGCTATGAAAAATGTACTTTTCAAATTTTTATTTTTACATACAGAAATGCAGGTAAAGGTGCAAAAAAAATGTTATGGTTAGGGTAGGGTTAACACGCAGTGTCCGAGATGGGCATGGGCACAAGGACACTGATGTGGACTCTTAGAAAACCAGATTTTGTTATCTAAAAAGCAATTTAAAGGGAAATAGGTGGTTAAAATCACATTAAATGACAATGACGGTGCGAAATGAACATAAGGGTTAATAACACACAGTGATTACAGTGATACAGGGATCTGTTTTCATGCTAATCAAATGTGTCTCTAGCTTGAAATAAGCTACCACAAACCAGTGGTTAGCTGCTAACGCTAGCTTTCAGGGCATAGGGTAAAATGCTATTTTATACCACTACAAGGCTCAAAATAGCACCACACTTCAACGTTATGCATAATGACAGTCCCTTCATGTACAGCGTGTACAGACAGTTTATTAAAAAGATAGATCATAAAGACAGTAGTGTTCATGTTTCCATGCAGGCGCCATCTTGGAAAACAGGTATCACCCGTCAAACCACAAATGCTGTGTTTGAGCCATGTGACTGGTTACTGGTTGCACGGCGTTTGTTGTTTGACTGGTCATGCCTGTTTTCCAAGATGGCGCCTGCATGTAAACATGAATGGTAATGTCTTTATAATCTATCTTTTTAATAAACTGAGACACATTTGATTAGCATGAAAACAGATCCCAGAGAGCCATCGACTCGGTATACATGTTATTAACCCCTAGGTTCATTTTGCGCCGGAATTGTGTTTTATAAAAGCCACGGGACAGGAAGGTCAGTAGGAGTTACATAAATATACTGGATAGGGTTAGTTACTATCCTTACTATGAAGCTAGTGAGGTCTTGTATGGAGATTGGAGAAACTTCCAGAAGGACCACCGTCTCTGCAACACTCCATCTATCTATCAGAAGCCTCTTCTCAGATAGTCCATATCCACGAGGTAGTCCATATCCACGACGTTCCACTTCCGGGATTGTTCCGGTGCCGCCAGAAATTCTGCTGGATACTCCCTCATTTCAGCTGGATGTCCGTTGCCTTCTGCTTTCATTGTGTTGGCATTTTCCATTCCAGTGGTTAACTGCTCCTCAGATCTCTGCAGGGTAAATCCAGACAGCAGGCTAGACTATCTGTCCAATCTGAGTTTTTTGTTGCCTGACTAAAATGACCTTTAAACATACACACGTTACCCCAAAACAAGTTCCTTCCCCTTCCCGGACCTTCCTGTGCAGTGCTGTGGAGGAAGGTCTGGCAATGTGAGACTACTTAGTGTAAGACACATGACGGCACCTAAAGGACTCTCAGCCTGTGAGAAAAAAGATTCTCTGGTCTGATGAAACCAAGAATGCTCTCCATTACAAGCTGCGACATAACCTTATGTAGAAAAAGAAGAAGCATGAAGGCGTCTGAATACATGTGAATGAAAACCCCATCTCAAGTGTAAGAACACAATCAGTGTCATAAAGAATTGCTTCAGAGTGGTTTGCAATAGAGAGGAGAAGTCCCTCCTCTTCTGTTGCCTTGGCAAGTCCTTTTTCATGAATAATTTACTGATCCGTTTAAATGGAGCCATGATTTACACATATGATGTTAGTCAATTTAAAAGACAATTTTGCCCAAGAAAGCCTCAGTTTGTCATATGGAAAACTACACGCCGAAAAGTCACATAGGGGACGTCCTTCTCTCTCGCTAAAGCTACGATGCCTTTGTGTTCCTTACCAAGATATACTCACACAAAACTAAATATTACTACGACAAACCACAAACTTACACTTTGTTGACTTGCATACTTATCTTTTTAAATTGATAAACAGAATGTGTAATTCATGACACCTAAAAGCCTTTCAGTTTGACACTCTAGTCATGTTTGTTGAAAATAACCATCTTACATTATTGCACCATTATCACATTGCAACTGCACTAGCATCAGTAATGTAATGTAGTTGTAAAGTGTGACAACCTTAAAGCCTGCCTCTTCTTTTCATCTCAGGCAATACAGAATCATTTGATAGACACTTTTTTTCTGAGCCATGAATGCTGCGTGTCTCTGGGGGCATCATGGTGATGAAACTGTGATCCTGCTGGAAGTGTTGACATCCCAACAAGCTGCCGTTTTGACTTGGTGGTCCCCAAAGTCTCCTCCTCAACAGAACATCACTTCTTGTCCCCCTCACACCCTATTCAATTTACATTAATCTCTCTCCTGAGAAAACCTTGGCCCTGCCCCCTCTCTCTCACTCTCTCTCTCTCTCTCTCTCTCTCTCTCTCTCTTTCTCTAAGGTCTTCCCTAAGGTCTCTCTCTTGTTAATTAATCCAGACCAGTGCTCCAAATATAGAAAACCAAAGCTGTCTCTTAGCATGTATATGATGACACTTTTTCAGGCATCCATGATCACTGAACCATGCATCCATTTTCAAACTGTGTGTGTGTGTGTGTGTGTGTGTGTGTGTGTGTGTGTGTGTGTGTGTGTATTTATGTAAACGTGTCGGCATGTGTGTGGGTTTGTGGTGATGCCTGACATGTGACTGTGCGGGGGCACATTTGTGTGTCTCACGCTGAGCTCTCTCCATTCTGATTGTCCTTGTATCCTTTTGCATTTCTTCCCTTATGTAAGATAGATCACTCAAGAGTGGTGGGAGAACATTCATGGTAAAGATGAAAGAGTCATGAGCAACCCCTCACACCCCTCCCCGACGTTTTCCATGTATTGTCTTTCAGGGAAGGACGGAGTACAAAGGCTGCCTTTTCCGCTCTTGAGGCGCGTAAAGCCCAGCCATACTTCGGCACGTACAGCACACTCAAATCAGCCCTCATCAGCTGTGTGCAGCCCAGACGGGAGATTGAACTGCTGCATTTGTATTTTTGCCCAAAGTGCTTGGCACACAAACAGGATCTCTTGTTATCCCTTGTCTGTAACGGAGATAATAGATAACGTCTTGCTAAAATATTGATATCCCTCAGGCCTGTTTCACAGCAACAACAAACAACCACAGGCTTAAGAGAAGAGCAACCCTGGACGATGCAGCACATGTTTTTCATAACTGAATTGAATAAATGAAATGTTATGTTGTAAAACAGCCACACAGAGTCAACACTTTCTAGCAATAATTATGTTTTAGAGCTCCAAAGTCATTGTGTTTCCCCTCCTCAGTGAGTATTGGATTAGCTGTGTTTTCCCAATTGAGCTACTTACCACCTCAGGCGTTCTGCTAATACTACACCCCCCCCCCCCCCAAACCCACACACACACACACACACACACACACAATCCCCCTCCTGAGGTAGCCATTCATGTAGAGCTGTTCCAAAGCGCTCCAAAAGTGAAAAACACAAGCTTTCTGCTTACTATGAAGCCTTGCTCTATTTGCTGGCAGCTTTCCCCCCCCCCATATCATCAAGTATGTAGAATTTAACTTAATTTCAAGCAGTGTTTTGCTGAAAACCCTGCTGTACGTGACCGTCTCTCATCTCATTGCAAGGTGGGTGTTTCCTTTTCACACCAAAGTCATCTCAATCCCCGGTTAGCTCTCTATTCTCTAATCGGCTTATAAAAGATGATTGACGTGAAAGGAGATAAGGGTCTATTCTTACCTAGTGGCATGTCCCTCAACATCACAGTGGCATGCAACACATGCACGCACACACGCATCCACACATACATAAAACTCACACTTAAGCACACACACAGAGTCAGAAGTTGAATGTCTGGGTGGATGGTGGTGATGAATTTCAGTAATATAAAGGCTTAACCAATTTATTCCTTTTTCTAAACCATTATTGCAAAACTGTATCCTGGATACCAGCCAAACTAAGCCCCGCCCACAACATTTGAGGTTGGGAAGTTCTGTCTAGCGACCATGCTCGAACCAGAGCTGTGCGGACCAATCAGATTGTCAGGGCCATGTAAAGCCATAGGATGATGGACAGATGATCAACAGTAACGTAATCAACCACAACACCAAAGAGCGCACGGGTTGAATTTGTTTGCAACAAAGATGGCTGCCGCTGGAGAATTGAGATGTGTAGATTCCGCCATGATGTAGTTTCGTCACGTATTGATCTTTAGTGCGCTTGCATAACTGCAATGTGAAACCAAAACTTACCGGATCAAATGTATACAATGTGACAAAAACATGAACCTTGGTCCGGACCTGGGTTCGGACTTTCAGGTGTGAAAACGCCCTCAGACTTTTCCTTCTTTGGACAGTGATGGATGATCAAGGCCTTTACAACAACTAATTACTGCAGATTATTTTGAGACAAGAAGGAAAAAGTTAACCTGAAGCCAGGTGTTTTGTTATCACAGAACCATATGAGAAGCTGTCTTTGGAAACAGTTTTTTTTGGGGGGGAAGGGCAGGTATCTTTAAAAAAAAACAGGGGCAACTGACTTGATGATTGATCTCTTTATCACGTCCGCCGTTGTCATTTTTTAACTAACATTCGCGGCCTTCGCACACACCTAAACCACACCCGTAGCTGCCAGTGGCTCCTCACAGGACGCTGATTGGTTCAACACACAAAAAAATGACTTCAGAGACAGTTTAGAGCCGAGACGCCCCAACTTGGAGTAGCTTCCTGTCTGTGTTACATGGGCTTCGTCACTGCTACGCTTCTTTGGGAGACTAGTGGAAGGTCCTGAGTGTTTCCAATTCCAATGGGAGAAGTGAACTCGAACACAGCCCACATTACTTTCTTTCCCCAGCATGTTCCCTCGGACCGGAGAGGCTCCAGGATCGTGGTGGCAGGTGTCGCCATGGTCCCGCTCCACGTTCTGCGATGCCATGTTCATCTTGCTACACTCTGCGGTGCACAGCTACGTCCTGCTGTGCCTTGTAGTGCCAACAGTGACCCGCTATGCCATGAACTATTACAAAGAACTGCTACAAACTACTATTTTTTCTATTTTTGTTATTTCCACTCTTATTCTAACCCCAACCGGCCCGTCAGACACCGCCTACCAAGAGCCTGGGTCTGACCGAGGTTTCTGCCTAAAAGGAAGTTTTTCCTCGCCACTGTTGCACTGTTGCTTGCTCTGGAGGAAACTACTAGAACTGTTGGGACCTACTCTATCTGTAAAGTGTCTCGAGATAACTCTTGTTATGAATTGATACTATAAATAAAATTGAATTGAATTGAATTGAATTACACATCACCCCATAGTTACCAAAGTAGATATTTTTCAAAAGCCTTTTTAACAGATACATCAGGAGAAAATGAACTTTGTTTGAGACCTGTCTCTGTCTCAGGACCAAACTGTCGCCAGATCTGGCAACACAGATACACTAAATATGGCTTTAGATTTGTAAAACTCTAATGTTAGCAAAAGAAAATATTAATAAATGAAATACAAATATAACTTTTCATCCATCCACACAACGTTCACTACACTTTCAAACAAGGCCACGCCCCTTCACGAGACAGAAAGTGTGTACCGTTACATACCGTTGGCTTTATCATACCGTACCACAGCTTGAAATGGGATATAGAGGATCTTTGATTACTTGAAGCCTGACAATATGGATTTTCATTTTATATGTGAATAAGATAGATAGATAGATAGATAGATAGATAGTAGATAGATAGATAAATAGATAGAACACAGAATATATATGAGATACTAGGAAAAAATATACATACATACAGTTTACATGAAATAACAATAATAATAGGAATAAAATATAAGAATAAAATATGAGAACCAATATTTAAATATATACAGGATGGGAAAACAAAATGTGAAACTGCTTAAATAATATGCTAAATGTATGCTAAAATGTAAATGAAAAAAAACAAACTATAAACACTTTTTTGATCCATTCTCATTATTCCACTTGTATATGAAATGTGTAAAAGTGTCATTTGCAAACAACAACTCAAGCTTTGAGCATCTCCCCTAAGCTATCCAACCCAGTCTCACGGCAGTTTGTGAAATGGACACGTTATTTAATCTATGGATTTGTGTACACAGACACGTTTGTCTTTTTTTTCTGTGTTGTTCAGCACGAATTTTAATCTAATGTACTTCAATGGGAAGCATGTTTCGTGATCACAGCACGACCATGGTAGCGAGTAGTATGAAAAGCCCAAAATCCACGCAGGGAGGTTGGTGGGGGTGGTGGATGGGTCAAACAACAGGACTTTTTTTCTCTTTTCCTAAACACAACCGTCCCGTTGTTGCCCCAGAGTCTGTGAATGTCCCCCGCATGTGGCGTTTAATTTCCCCGTTGTTCTTTTCCATAACATGTTGTCGCGTGTCCCATTGTTGACAAGTGTCCCGTTGTTGGCGTGCGTAACCCCAGAGACCGTGGATCATGTCCCGGCGTGTGACCTGTCCTTTCCCCGTTGTTCTTTTACTAAACCCAACCTCCAAACCTCCGTATACATGCTTCCCATTATGTGCTAAGCACCATGAAAGAAGGAGACATTGAAATACATTATGGGATGGGAAGCTTACAACATTGTGTTTACACCGTGTGCAGAAATGGCTATTTATCACAAGGACGTCAAATAATGAGGAGGAAAGCAAAGGACAAAATTTCTAGGGATGTCCCGATCCCGATCTCGAGATCGGATCGGCCCGATCTTTTCCTATTTTCCCGTGATTGGAGCTCGGCTACATTACCTGACTAGTCGTGCCGATCTTTACGGCAACTGCCGTAAAGTACCTGCTAGTTACGGTTGACGGTAGTTGCGCAATACAAACCTCCGCGGCGGTGCAAAGCAAGCATGTCAGAAGTGTGGAAGTATTTTACTCTCGCGAGTGAAGACTGTCCTAAAGCTACTTGCAATGTCTGCAACATGGCAATTTCAAGAGCAGGTAGCAGCAGAGCTACATTTAACACCACGAACTTGATTCGTCATTTGAGGACAAAACATGACAATGTGTGTGAAGTGTTTGGTAAAGCTGCAGATGGAAAGGTTGCTAAAGCAAAGCAACAAACGCTGGACGTTATGAGGAGAGACAAATACTTCAACGAAAATAATAGAGCAAAGAAGATTACAGAAAGGTTGGTCGAATTTATTGCTCTTGACAACCAGCCCATCTCAGTAGTTGAGAATGTCGGACTAACTCGTCTTCTGGAAGTTTTGGACCCGCGCTACGCTCTGCCATCGAGACACTACATTGCCGACACAGCCATACCACAGCTGTACAGCAAAGTAAAAGAAACGATACAAAGTAAGTTGAACAAAGTAAGTTTGAGTTTGATCAATTTCAATACTAAAGGCAAAATATCGGATCGGGACTCGAAATCCGATCGGATTTGAGGTTAAAAGATCGGATAAGGATCGGAGGCCTAAAATGCTGATTGGGACATCCCTAAATATTACCTTTGCGTCCTTATTGGCACGGTTAGGGTTAAGGAAAATTGTTGGAGTAAAAGTCACCATTTGCCCCCCAAAGCCTTGCTATTGCTGAAAGACCTAATGATGTTCTTAAGCCTTGAGAAAATAAGTACAACTTGAGGGTTTTTGGGGGAATTTTAAACTGTTTGGGGCCCTATGATATATTACATAGTCAAATAAAAATGTAAAACCAAACAGGTTCTTTACTATATGTCCACTGTACCTGAAAAGATTAATAAATACATTTATTAAAAATGAAAGAATGTCAGTCCTTTGTTTAAATTTTTGGCAACATTTTCTTTCTTTTTGGCAACATTTATGTTTCTGTCTTTAATATCATTAGCTGACACACTTTGTATTTTGTCTTAAGCAAAATGATGTTCATGTGAAACATTTTTCTGCTCTATTAACTGACAACATAATATGTTACCAAAGTATTACATAACATTACATTTGGAAGTTGGAACTGTACTGCAGGTTTTGATGTACTTTTGGTCAAACCTCAATCATATCAGAGGTATACAACATTGTTTTTGTATTCACAACATTCAACACCGGTTTGACATTAACAAAGCCATGTATCGGACATCAGTATCACCCTGAGCAACACCATTAGTGCTCTCATTTCACTTTCTCCTCGCCAAATCAATCCTCCTATCTCCTTCCATGTCCTCTTCACTCTGGGGGTGGGGGAGGGCAATAGCCAGAAGAGAGAGGGTGAGAGAGAAGGAAGGAGGAAGAAAATAAAGAGACCCAATATAGAGTGATGGGGAAGGATGTGCGCAGACTAAGGAGAGTGCATCGATCCCTGCTTCGTGATGGACCGGGAGGCCGCTTGTCACTCTGACAGCCAAAGGCAAATGGGCCATCACATGGGCAGCTTTGCAGCTGTGCTGACCGGCGGGAAAGAGCCAAAAAAACACAACAACAAAAAAACAGCCCAAAGGTTAAAGCGTTTCTGAGGGAGGGGCATTCTAGCTAAGAGCAGTGCACCTCATTAAATACTCAGCGTAAGCCCTGTGGATTTCATTGATTGCTGGTGTCCAGCGATGCCCGAGGTTTATCCCACGCCGCCTCCCCCTGAAAGAGGCCAAATGAGCATGAAGCCCGAAGCAGGGATGATTGTTTTTTGCATCTTGAGTCTATTTCTGATGTGGGGATCTTAATGTGGGCTGGCCCGGGCAGCTAAAGTGGGTCATAGGGTGAGGCAGACATGAAAGGGCAGATGCATCTCACTCCCCCCCCAGTCTGCCTCATGCAGCAGCATCAGTGAGATTCTCATCTCATCTCATTCTTGCGCCTTGGTGCACACTGCGGATATTGCAGGTGCAGCTTGCCCAGAATCCTAGGGATCCACTTGCATTCAAAATGAACTCAATTGTTGCTGAGGCTCACCTTACATACCCCCCACCCCCGCTGAAGTCTTAACCCCAATCCTGATTCCAACCCATAGAAAAGCCCTGACCCTACTAATCATCTTAAACCCCATGTTGTCTTTGGGTCAAATTTGACCCGTTTTCAAAGTATTTTTTTTTTTATCCGAAAAAAAGGAAGTCAAAATATTGGTCAAAAATGTTGTAAAAAGTGGCAAAATCTATGGAAAAAAAAATCTTAAAATACAAAAAATACAAAAACAACAACAAAAACGTTGAGATAAGGGGAAAAACGTTTTTTAATGGTCAAAGGGAAGCCAAATGTCCTCACTTTGCATGTGGGTGTTGTTCTTTCTATCCTTATGAGGACCTTCCGAGCAATTGAAACACAACACACACATGCTTCAGTAGGCTTTAGGACCCAGTATTTCCGCCGTAATAAGGTAGTACAATTGAGGAAAGGCAAAAGGGAGAAAGAGAGAGAGAGAGAGAGAGAGAGAGAGAGAGAGAGAGAGAGGAGAGAGAGAGAGAGAGAGAGAGAGCTGTGTTTGCGAAGTCAGAGAAAAGCTGAGAGTGGCAGAAGAAAGTTGACACCGTGTGAGACGCAGTGCAACCGCAACAGGGATTAATCAGATACCTTCTCCTGTCTGCGAGGACAGAGAGCGAGCCGAGCACGATGCGAGAGAGGATGCTGTGCAGGGGGAAGGGGACTCTCTGACAGAGCATGCACACCACCCACACCACCCACACCACCGCTGCACAGGTGGAGGCTGATGCAGGGGGCATCCGCATGCATTCACCGCCGCATCAGCACCGCTCGACGGACGGATGTTTGACTCTCTGTGACTCAGCGCACGCATTCCCTCTCCCACCTAAACACGTGTAGGATACATAACCTCACACACGCACGCACGCACGCACGCACGCATACACACACAGACTCACACAAACACATTTTGCACATGCCCACGCCAAACACAAGCAAACCATTTGATCAGTGTGGAGCAGTCAGCCGTGTGTGGATGGTATAAACGGGATTCCCCGTGTCTTCTCAGGGGACTCGAACCGAGGACGGGACAGGACAGGACAGGACAGGACAGGACAGGACGGATCCGTTCCCAACGTAAAGGTGAGGAAATATTTAAAGGAACCCATAGGAAACCCTGAGCTGTGTTCGGACTGCATTTGTTTCCTTGAATAATCTTTGACATTTTATTGCTAACGTTTCATATTCCAAAGGTTTTTGTTATTGTTCCCTTACCACCCCCCCCCCCCCCCCACCATGAGTTATGTATTAAAATAAAACAAAAATATGAAATGTGAAAGCAATGCTGTCTACCAGCAAACGCTTTATATAATTAAAATTAACTTTATTGATTAGTGTAATTGTTACAACCAAGCACTAGGCTGATATATTGTTATTTTATTATTATTATTGTCATTATTATTATTATTATTATTATTATTATTATTATTATTAATTACAGCCAAGCTTCTAATTCTTACATGTTAAGAATGTTGAGGAGAGTATTGATGTTATTGTGCGTTGTCATCTCTAATAGTTCTTTTTATTATGAATATCTTTTGTGAAGAGAGCATACAATACTCATCTCAAATATTGTAAGATAATATAAGGTAGCAGCTCAAACAAAAACACAAAAATTTTTGAAGATCACAGAGTGATTATACAGCAATGAAAACATAGTTATGAATATTAGATTGCCAATAGATCTCCTTAGATCCTACACACTGATCCTTTAAGAAGATCTTTGTTTTGACATGGAACTATTTAATTGATCCAAATGATTTACTGATCCAAGGCTAATGTTTGAGAAAGGGGATTTATTAATTATGGTTGTGTTTCTGATGTCAATAATCTAAATCGGTTTCTGTGCGAGTGAGACGCTTTTTATATTACTGTAATATTGAAACAGAGGATGTGATATCACCTACTGTAGGCTACAGTGCAGAAGTGAGAGCTCCTCAGTTCATTATTTTATAAAACTGAAGATTCACTTTCTCTGTGTATATTTATGAATATATACAGTACGATAAAGGATATGCTGCTTTGGAGTGGAACCCCAACAGCAGCAGAGCAACCAGCTCTACACAGCTCTGCTCCATTGTTTATGTTGCTATTGCTATTTACTGCTGTAGCACAAGCCTGGAGTGCAGGAATATTTAAAACCGATGCACGCTCATGCAGCATTGCCGAACCCTGATTGAATGTGATTTGTGAGATCACATGTGAAATGTAAAACGTGTATCAGGGGACATTGTAGAAAAAAGGGACACGCATTCTTGATTAAGGGCAGCTCTTTTCTCCGTTGATTGTGCTCTTCTTGTTTAATGACCTGTGTGTATGTGTGTGTGCGTGCGTGCAAATCTGTGAGAGGCTAATTGATTAATTAAACACACACACACACACAACGACACACAGTGTCATCACACATGTAAACACAGAGTAGATGACATCAGCCTTTGCATTGTTGCTGTTTAGCTTCTTTTCAACATCATGGCAGTTCTCAGTGTTCACATCCATTTTCAGAGGCTTTACCAAATTACTACGATTAAACTGATAGATAGTCAAACACTAACATGCTGGTGTAAGCCACCATTTTTCATAAAGTGTTTATTGCATGGATATAATTTTCACTCAAGTCAAGAATTTGGGGGGGGATAAAAGATTAAAATAGATTGTATTGTCCCAAAGGAAATTAGTCTTGGACAAACCATATCTGCTGTTTAAAGAATTCCACACAACATAGTGCATACATACACACACACACACATAAATACACACATACTGTGCATACGTATACATACATAAATACATACACAAATACATACATACATACACACACACACACACACACACACACACACACACACATAAAGTACACAGATTGCTGCATCACTCTGCATGGACATGCCCATGTTGCATGCAGAGACTGCCACTAGCCAACAAAATTGCACACGTTGTACAACACATCATAATAGTTGTTTCTGGCTGTACAAAAAAATATCCTTGTTTATGGCAACTCTTGGCAGAGCTTTTTACCATTGTGTTGCGAGTGACAACAACAAAATCTTCTTAAATGTATTACTTAAAGGTCCAATATGTAATAAATTTAGCCTACTGTAATAAATCCAGAAATTACCCCAATGCGTCATCAGCTATTAAGGAAACATGCTAAGTTGAAATACTATTTTCTGACAACATTGCTAATGCCAGTATTTTCTCCTCCTTTTTCCTTTGTTCCGTGACAGAGTTTTGGCCTGTGTGTTGGTATCTGTCACTCCCCGATGCCAGTCGAGTGCAGATTTGAGTCACGCATGCTCAGATGTAAACGGTTTACAGTATAACGTGTCATACCGGATGAGAGTCGAGTCAGACGGCTCTGGTCAAGTGCAGATGTGAGTTGTGAGTGCATGCTCAGATTTAAACGGTTTAAGGCATAATGTGTCATACTGAAAGTGGTGAAATCCATGGAATAATAAACTTTTCTCATTACAAACAGTAACAGAAGATGAGAATCATTTCAAAAACGTTTCAGCTATCTATGATAGTTTGATGTTAGCTCAAAACGCCATTCAACTGACAACTTTTGTTGTGTTTGATTGCTAACTCGTGACCAGCAGGGAACAAACTTCGTCCATTTTACTGTATTGACATTACAGAAATCTCTCGTCAGCTTCTTGTATGCTACTTGTCGCAAAGTGACGCATGCACGACTCAAATTTGCAGGTGACTTACATTGGGGAGTGACTATCAACTGTCCAGTTTGACAGCCAGGCCCGGGTTACCTGTGCTACAACTGTAACATTAGTACAGCCATGAAAGTAGCCAACAAACAAACAAGATCAACAGAGATGTATTCCACCCGTCCTAAAATAATTCTAACAGAGACGTAAGAAACCCCGGTTAAATATTGGAGATGTATTTGAAAGAGGGAAACAGCTTAGAAGCCAAAATGATTCAGAGTTGGTTAATTTCCTCCTGAACAAGTAGCTAAGTATTAGCTTCAGGCTAATTTTTCTACAAGAGACGGGCATTTTGTCATTTCCTATTTTATCAATACCTGAGTTGGTTACTCGCAAAAACAATTGAGATGCAGCCAGTAAAGTGATCCTGACTTGTCCTTGCTAACGGTGCTATGCTAACCCTGCTAACTTCTAACCCTGCTAACTGGTAAAGTTAAAGGAAGACGAGGCAAGCGGGCCAGGGCTGTTTACTCTTTGTTGCCTGTTCGTGGCCGACTACGGTGAGTTATTTGAAGCCAAGTGAGGGGGACTGTAAATCGGGAAGAGAGGACCGTGAGTTTGCAGTGTGTTTAGCCATTGTTGCCGTAATTCCAAGCAAATAAAGCGTGTATTTCAATCGGTTGAAAAGGGCAAGGTAGTGTTTTTTTTAAATGCTAAGCTGAGGAAGTGTGTCTGTCTGGTGTGTGGAGAGGACAACCAGGTTGTGCGGGTTTTGTCGGTTCCTAATGTAATTCTAAGCTGAAGTGTGTCTGTCAGTCAGGTACGGGCTTCTATGACATTATAGCCAGCATCTAACGTTAGCTACTCTGCTGTGTTGTGGAGTAATGTCTGGCTATGCAAGACAAGCATCTAGCAACAGTGTTGGATGCTACTGTCTCAGCCTGGCAACCAACGTGAACTTCGAGTCTGGGGAGGAGGGGGCAGGGGAGACAACTCTCTCCAGTATTTTCAATTTGTACTGCAGTAACTATTTTAATCACAAGCTGTCAGTATTACATATTGCACCTTCAAACTAATTGTTGCATTTGTTTTCTATTTTTAATTAGTGGTTTAGAATCTAAAAAGGTTGGAGATTTGTTTAAAATCCTTCTAATTGGGATGACCTGTAGCTCACCCAGTAGAGTGTGCGCCACATGTAGACTGGGTCCTTAGCAGCAGTATGGGTTCAAATATATCTACAGCCTTTTGCTGCGTGTCCTTCCCTATATGCCTTTGGATGCTTTTCTGTTGTTTGGACATGGCTACATTCACTTAAAGTATCCAAAGTGCACAATACTCCACTGTACTCCGTTCAGTTGATTACACCGGTTACAGCCCAGTACGTCACATCGGTGAAAACCCTCTATTGGTGATAAAACATAAATGACTAAATGAATGAATATTAATAATGCCCTGTGTTGCAGTGTTTTACCATGCACTTTGTTGTAAAAACAGCATCCTCAGATCCTAGCAATGTGTAAAACATGAAACCCTCCCAATAGAATTGTTGTCCTACATGATCAAACTAAAGTCCCTGTTTACAGTGAAATAGCGGTGTTCTATACAGTGTGTTTGGGAATGTACACAAAAAGCGTTAATGTAACTACCTGTGTATAACATGGTCAACATCGACATACAAGCATACACATCCATCCATGGAAACCCTGGAGAGGATTGCAAAACGCAGCTGAAGAAGATACTGAAGCACACATGATACACGCACACATATTCGCACACACACACACACACACACGACTACATGACCAACACAACATTGCGAGATATAGCCAGTCTCTGTACAATGTGTCCCATGATGCTCACAGATGCACATAACAGAACACTGAGTACAACATACAACACGCTCTGCAGAGATGCTGGAGCCATTTTCAACATATTGCAGATGGGTAACTTCTCTTTCCTCGGGCCTCATTACACATAAGCACCAGCTGTGTGAGGAGTGTGTGTGTGTGTGTGTGTGTGTGTGTGTGGTGTGTGTGTGTGTGTGTGTGTGTGTGTGTGTGGTGTGTGTGTGTGTGTCTGAGGTTAGAGCAGGGCATACCGTAGACTGATATATGAGCTCACACTGTCACACACACATTCTGCACAGCGGGGTTCAGCACCCGGTGTGACTGCGCTCATTTGTTATTATTATGTGGAAATGATCCATCCTTTGCAGTCTAATGTGACATCAACACATCCTTACTGAAAGGCAAGGATACACTGAAATCATCCCATCCAGTTATTATCAAGCCAAGCCGAGGAACAGCACTGAAATGGCAAATTAGCCTCTGCTTCATTTATCCTGCAGTGAGCACTCCACTCCATGGTGAATTTGTTTCCATAGGAACATGATGTTACTTTGGGCTTCACGAGCTGTGCAACGTGCTCCACGCCACTGCCTGTTTTTTGCTTATCTTTTCTGTTCAGTTTCCTCTCTGCTCTTGTCAGTCACTCCACACAGATCAAGGAGGAAGATATAGTGAGAAAAAGGGTTTGGAAATACAATCAATAGCACCACTTGGGTTTTTAAAAAATTTGTGTTTGGCATATCTCGAAGCCTGCTCCGGTCTTATCAGCCTGACATCGCTGTTCTTCAATACGTCTTTTTATTATAGAGCCTACAGGCGTTTACAGCTCCAGTTTCCTACAGTCACTATGCCATTTCTTTTCTTCGAGTGTGTTCTCTGTATCAGCATCGCCTTAATCTGTATCAGCTGAAATATAACAGAAATACTTTCAGCTCTGTACATGAGTGTGTACGTGCTTGAGAGGCAGAGAGGCGGTGTGTGTCAAAAAGACTGCAGAGTTGCTGAAAATCTATATAAGAGTCAGCAGCAACAGTTCTCTGCTTCTGCGACGGGTTTAAAGCACTTTTACTTTGGTTGCACTTTTCCACGTCTTAAGAACAAGATCTATTTTTGTGCAGAAAGCAGAAAATGTACAGAGAAAGACAGGTTTTTAAGTTTGGTACAGTGGCTTTGCTGAAAGTGTTGGCTGGATTATGAAGAACGGAAGGAGTCAGATCAAAAGCGAAAGAAGAGGGGTGGAAGTAATGGAGGGAACTGAGTAAATGTGTGGTTGTGTATGTGCATGAAAAAGCACCAGACTAGAAAAGGAGAGAGAGATAGGGAGGCAGAGAAGAGCCGCTCTTGTAAAAGTGTCGGTGGTGATTTGCAGCGACGTCCTTGCAACCTTCCCTCTACCTGACTGGATGTTTTATGAGTGTTGCTGAATCAGAAGACTAGGCCGGCTTATAATACAGCTGACAGAAGTCTTTTTATGGTGGATGGGCAAGGGGTGCAGGAGGGAGGGTGGGCTGTAATAAAGCTGAGTGCATCTCTCCGGGAATGAAGCTGCAGCGATTGGGAGGGAGGCGGGGCGGAAGAGAAAGGGAAGGCTGCTGAAGTGCTACAAATATTAGAGAGCCTGAGTGCGTGTGTGCAGTAGGCCTGTATACACCATATGCCCAGATGTGTGTGAGGGGGAGGCACTTTGCTCAGAGCGGTGGCTGACGTCACTGTGTTGAACGATCACTCAGCGTGTTCAGTGTGAGAGGTACTAACCCTCCATAAAGAGTGTGTGTGTGTGGGGGGGGGGGGTTGCACGGCGAAGCAGTGTCAGCGCGCAGAGCAGAATGCAGCCCTCAGCACCACGCTAGCCCAAAGACACCCAATTATTCCCTTTTTCCTTTCTTTCTTCTCTGTGCTGTGCAGCGAAGGGTGCAATAACGAGTCATTGAATTGATCTCGAGCCTGCGAAGCACTCTGCCATGCAGAATGAATACTTACTGATGAGATATTATGTCGTTTGTTGAAATTACTGATTCTAATTCCACAGGGAATGAAAAGACCCTGTACAGAGACGTTTTTGATCTCTCTTCAGTTGTCAGCTCACAGTAGCATTTCTCCACCACTCAGTTAGGTGCTAATTTTAGATCTCCTCAGTTTGGAATACAGCTGCAACCAACCATTATTTTCATTGTTGATTAATCTGTCCATTATTTTCAAGATTAATGAATTAATAGTTTTGTCCTCAACTCGGTTTAGTGTCACAGACAAGAGAAGAAACTAGAAAATATTCACATTTAACAAACAGACGTCAGACAATTTTTGACCAAATTGTTGTTTCTCGTTCAGTGTCTTGCCCAACTTGGGACTGCAGGATCGAACCACCAACCTTTCCGATTGGCATGTTCCCGCTCTGCCACTGAGCCACAGCCGCCCCGTCACTTAGCACACCCTTGTTATGGGGCAATCAGGTGCATATGTCTAAGCATTCATCCGTTTTCTAAGCAGCTTATCCTGTGCAGGGTCACTGGGGGCTGGAGCCTATCCCAGCATGCAGTAGGTGAGAGGCAGGGTACGTGCTAGATAGGTCAGCATTGCTAACACATATACACTAAGCAAAGTTTAGGCAACATTTTAAACATAATTTACATGTCAATATAATGTAGCCGCACTACGCAGGGCACGCATGTATAAAGATCACCATCAACACTGAAATGCCTGAATTGCAAAATGGAAAATGCCAAAATGAAAAAAAAAAAAAAAAAAGTTTTGGTCAGCAAACTGCATTGCAGCCAAGGAGTGGAACAGACTGAATACTCTACTGAGTCTCGGCTGATTAAACATTCTTTTTATGGGGTTCTAGCCACAAATGTTATCTCAAAATCTCAAAATCTTTTAGGTTTTTAAAATAACTTCAACTTTTTTCCTCTGAGTCTCTGTAACTGGACCGGAGCAAAGTTCAATTACTGAGGAAATATCGCTATTTGTTGTATGATATCAGTAATGCTGTTATGTTACTTAAAAATAGAAAGGTCAGGGGGCTCCTGGTTAGCTCAGTGTTAGGGTACCCCATGTATGGACAGGGGCGTCAGACTGGGGGGGGGGGGGGGGGGTGACTGAGTTCCCAAGGCCCTCATGGAGGAGGGCCAAAAAAGATTCTAGAATGAATAGTTGTGGATGACCCATAGAAAATGCCTTTCTACAGGGCCCAGAATTCTGTGTATGGAGTCCTTGTCTCAGCGGCCGCGGGTTCATTTCTGACCTGCGTGCATCTGCTGCATGTAATTCCCAATCTCTCTCAATCTTACCTGTCTTAATCTGTCCTATCAATAAAGTCAATAAAAGACAAAAACCTTTTAGGTGGCAGCAGCACAAATCCAGAACCAAGAAGCAGAACCATCCTCTCAACATTTGTTGTGTTGATGTACATCAGGTACAAATTTTAGGATTTCTATTATCAAATGGCTTGAAAAATATTGCATAAAGCTGCCTTAAATGGAGCGTGCCCCTGGACCCTCTCTAGGTTTGGGCCAAGCCCCGAACGTTTCCACCGTCTGGCTCCGCCCCTGCTCTGTGTCTGTTCTGGCTCTCTGTAATTTACTACACCCAAATTCACCATTTAGTAGTTCTCATTCCCACATGTCTTTGACAGGCCTTCTTCTCAAACATACTGAGCTGTGTACCAGTCAGTAACAGTAGTAACTACTTTACTACACTGTACCTTATTATTTTTTACGCTGTAATCTGGTGCTACGAATATTACTGCTGAAATAAACTACAAAACAAACTCACCTTCGTTCTGGGGACATAAAGCTGGTCCCTGTGAGGTTAACCATTTATTTTTGGGTAGTTTGTTTCTCAGGTGCACTCAAAGTGTTATCTCCATAGGACGTCTTTCAAATCACAATAATCTGCTAAGTGTATTCATTTACTATATATTTTACTATATTTTACTATATATTTCATGATCGAGCAGGGTCCACCATTTCACACTGAGATTCCCGCCTACAGATTGAGAATTTCAAGCTATTAACGTTTCTGTACACTGCTTATTGAGCCCTGCTTTGAATTTGTGACATTAGTCAGTCTGTTGACAAGACAAGACCATTTGTCCTGTCAGCACCTCTAGAGCTGTGCTGCCTGTAAGGACAGCTAGTTCTGAGGACAGTGACGCAGGTCGGAGCTGCTGTGGATCTAACGTCTAATGGGAATTTGGGGACAAGGGTTAGGTTTAGGCATGTAGCCCAAGTAGTGTTTGTAACTTCTGTGAAAGGTAGAAAGCAGTAGGGATGCACAATGTATCATTTTTTATATAGTCATGGCGATATCAACTGGCGCAATAAACATCATGAAAGGCTGTGACATATCGCCAAAGATACCCAGAGATTTTTTGACTTGCACAAAACTGCACTTTGTAATGAAAATGCCATCCTTCAACTGAGAACACTTTAATATCTTTTTATTTAATTGTGATACTCAACGACGCATGTTGCATATTATCCTCATATCGTGCAGCCCTAGAAGGCAGCGTGTGTGTGTGTGTGTGTGTGTGTGTGTGTGTGTGTGTGTGTGTGTGTGTGTGTGTGTGTGTGTGTGTGTGAGGAAATAATACCTCTGTGGTCCAAACTGGAGTTAAGCTGTGAAATCTAAATATTATGTGTGACCTTGTTCTTCTCTTGACAGACCTCATTGTCCTTGTCACACTGGAAAAAGAGCTGTCTGACTCCTCGTCTGTCCCAAATGGAACCCTCTTAAGGTGGACTGGATACATTAAAAATACATGTCCCAAAGGAGCGCTGCCGTGGCACACAGCAAACCCACGGCCATAAATCAACAGAGGAGGACTTTGATTTCTTCATTATTGCTTCCTGCAGCAACAACAGAGGACAGGCATGTTGGCAGGCCCGCTGACCTGCCGATGTGCACCGTAGGATTCTATTTCTGGAGACTCATTGCTTTTACAGATTAACTGCCCTCAAATATGGCCCCAATCCTTTCATTGCACCACTAGTTTGACTGCTGCCGGAGGTTGTGCATATTCAAGCTGCAAAACACCCCGCTGTGCGTCACTCCAGTCATTTGAAGGCGGGCTGCCTTTGGCCTGTAAAAGCAGTGTCGGTGCAAAAAAAAAAAAAAACACACTGCTGTATGTCTCAACAGACTGAAAGTCCTTTTTGTTTTTCTCTTTGCAATCATTTCTCAACTCATTGGCCATTTCCATCCAGATTGACAAGCTTTCATGCTAATAACATGACATTGTGCTTAGATTAAGACTTTACATGTGATTGCAAGAGACATTTTCCATGAGTCGCTGAGGGCAAATCCCATTGCCCAGTGTTTTTGTTAGTCTGGCTGGGGCTAATCAAGGTCCTCCATCATCAGAATTGACATTTCCATATTGTATGAGATAGAAAGTAGCAAACATTAGCATATTCATGAACACTGACGCATTCAATCATGTGAAATGAAAGTCGTGGGGCGACCATTACAGCCCTGAAACAAATAGCTAATGACATGTGAGGAAAAGAGGATCCCTTACACAGTTTCAGCACATCCCACACATAGCACAGTGGAGAAAGCTACCACTGGATATTTTATAAACCTAGCATGTGTTTTTGGCCTCTTGACCGAGGCCTATAATAACTTTGAAAAATTAAGGAATAGGATTTAAGATGGATTATCACTGAAACACTAAAGCCACCAAAGCAGCTGCCTTTGCATAAACCGATTGGGCGCTCTTTAGGGAGACGCGCCGCACATTGATTTGAAGATTAGATTTTGGTTGTTGATGTAGTGGCCTCTTGTTGGTATTAAAAAAGAGGGATGGAGAATTTAGATGAGCTGGAGCACCCTCTTTTGGGAGAAGGCCCCAATAACAGCCGTGCATCAGCTCAGGGGCTGGGGCCGAGGCCGGGGCCCGCGAACGGACAGGCTCCTGGCGGGACATTTAGGGGCGTCTTGGTTAGGTGTGAGGAGGACAGGGCCTACCCTCCGTTTGCGTGGAGGGGCTATTGTGGACATCCTCCGGAGCTTCAGCAGCAGCAGCTACTGGACCCTTGCTCCTTACCTCGCACACTGGAGTCCTTCTACCCTGCGGCCCCCATCTGGGGACACTCCGACTCCCTGCTCAGCAAAGACTACCTGGAGACCACCTTTGTGGACATTCGGCCCGGCTCCACCCTGGAGAGGAAGCTGCTGGCCGAGACGCAGGACTTCCACAGCGAGGCGTACAGCGTGGACGATGAGGATGACTTGCTTCCCGACTCTGACGTAAGTCATCCCACTGACGTGATGTGGACCACATTCTTATATTCCAAACTGTAATATCAAGCATTCATTTTAAACAAAATTATGACAATTTCAAATAGGAAATAGGGCTGGGCATCGCCAATGATTTCCTGGATCGATTTGATTCCGAGTCACATGGTCCCGATTTGATTCAATATCAATGATGTTAGGGAAAGTTCAGTTACAATTCAAATTTGGCTGGGATATAAAAGTGATTTTTAAAGAACGTAAGCTGTACATTGTACAAGCATTAATAAACCCCTCAAATATAGGTTAATGTTGTCATCAGGAATTCACCACAAAACGTTTTTTTAAATACTTTTTATTTCCACTGTACATACATGGTGAAAAGGCATATATAAAAACTTCAAATTTTAGGATTTTATTAATTGATATGAGATCACTCAAGCTATTTTTTACATTGGAGAATCAATTATTTTAACCGAGCCCTGATAGAAAAACATTGCAACTCATTCCATTTCTCCAGATGTTCAAGAGAATAACTAGTAACACATAAATATGATTGAAACTACCGATTATTGTCTTGCCTGTTAGGCGTCAGGAAATAGTGAAAAACTACCAGTCTACCAGTATATGTCCCAGAATCCAAGCGGACATCTTCAAGTGTCTTGTTTTGAATAGGTTGGCATTATGGATGAATACATGACTTGGAAGATTAAACAAAATAGTTGCAGATTCATTTCTGTCGATTGAATTATCAAATCATTGGCTAATTGTTTCATCTCTACACATAAATAATCATCATATATCTCCATCTAATTTACACCACATCCTTTTTTTGTTTTTCTTTGATGGAGTTTTGCATAAAAAGCATAAGAGATTCATATTCACTGTACAGATTCTGGGAACCAAAGAGGAACTTAAAATAGACACATGAGCAATGCATTGCAGAGGTAGGCAGCAATAGAATGCTTGCCGTCAAACAGGCAGATTACATAAAGCTGCTCTAGGTCAGTACACTACAGCAGTGATGGAGGATGCCAGTTCTATTTCATAGATCACTGAGCAAAGCCCACCCTAGAGTCAAATGTAAATTAGCTTTAAGACTCACTACAATGGTCATTTGATGTTTTGAGGACATGAGAACGTATATGCTGTAAATGGCACATGTAAGTAGCCGCTGGTTGTTTAGATTATTATGAAAAGTCTCTCTGCAAGGTTGTATTAAAAGGTCTAATTACCCACGGTGAGTTAAAAGGCTAAAGGCTGTTTTACAATTATTACTTTGATTTAGTCTCACATAGCCAGCTCTAGCTCCACAGCGCTGTGGAGTAAGG
The DNA here is from genome assembly GCF_008692095.1 of Etheostoma spectabile. Classification (NCBI taxonomy): domain Eukaryota; kingdom Metazoa; phylum Chordata; class Actinopteri; order Perciformes; family Percidae; genus Etheostoma; species Etheostoma spectabile. Next base: position 30,507,692 of record NC_045735.1, on the reverse strand, counting down.
TCTGGCTACACCACTGATGCATTCTGGGATAATTAAGAAAAAAAAACTCTGGGTTGTTTGCGTTTCTCTAAACCAATCACAATCGTCTTGGGCGGCGCTGAGCTCCAGAAGCACCGTCTATGTCTCTGCTAAATAGTCTCAGGAAGGAACTGGTTTTGGTGGACCATTTGCACCCCGCAAGAGAAAACGTCACATACAATATTAAAAGAAGTTAACTGTTTACACAGTAATATGAGCTATTTAAATGAGCTCATACATGGTTAAACCTCGTTAGCTCTTACCAGTGTATCTCTGTGTGTACTTTGTCCACAGAAATCCCACCAATCCCAAAAATGCTGTAAACATACTCTTTGTAAATCTTTACAATCATTCCCTAAAGGGACCAAGTAGGCTTGCCTTGTTGCACCATCCAAATGTTCTTCTCAAAATCATCTTCAATTTGTTGCCATTTGTGATATTTTGATGTCAAGCTTTATCCTGGACTATCCTGTACTTCCGTTGATCCAGACTACTTTGATTAAGAACACAAGCCACTGGACAAACAGCGTAGTACAGAAGTACCGCAAACCATTCAAATCAAGAGGCTGCTACAAAGTTCACAGGAGTTTGCTCCACAAGGACGAAAGAACAGCACACCAAATAGCGAGCTCATTGTCAATGCTGGCAGTCGTGCTGCGATGCACAGCCGCAAGCCTCTGGGGATACAACTTTGCAGTGACCTCAAAGAGTCCCAACACAGCATCTCCTTCTCCTCCTTTGTTTCACTTCACACACTTTAGTCAGACGACTCAAACTGTGGAGCTAATCAATGCTACACGATGCTAATCATATAGCTAATCAATACTATACGATTCCAGAGCAGGAGAGAAAAGTCCTGAGTGACTGTACATACCAACACAGCGTCCGTCTGGCTTTTGGCTTCGAGGTTTCCCTGTTGGCATGACAACGGCGTCATGTCGACAGAAAATGCTCGAGAAAGATCACTCCTGATCAATGGTGGAATGTAGCTAAGTACATTTACTCAAGTACTGTACGGAAGTACAAATGTTGAGGTACTTGTACTTTAACTTGAGTCTTTTCTTTTCATGCCACTTTCTACTTCTACTCCGCTACATTTCAGAGAGAAATATTATACTTTTTACTCCTCTACCTTCATCTGACAGCTGTTACTAGTTACTTTACACATTAGGATTACTTCACAAAAACACACATAGTTTATTCAATCGGATGTTTCATTATAAATGAAAGTAGCCAACAACGTAACTTCCAGCTGAGATGATTAGACCTTTAAACACACAACTGGTTGGATCCTTTACACTTTCTAAAATGGGAGGATTTACCTGCATTGAATCCTTTTACTTTTAACACTTTGAGTACATTTTCCTGATGATACTAACATACTTTTACTTAAGTAATATGTTTAATGCGGGACTTTAACTTCTAACAGTTCACAGTGTGGTATGAGTACTTTTACTGTAGTACAGGATCTGAATACGTGTTCGACCACTGCTCCTGATATATGAGAATAGTTCCAGGAGTGAATGACAACCAGAAAATTAAAATCACTTTGTGAACTAAAGTGTGTGTAATAATGATGTACTATTTTTTAATGTTTAAAAAAAGGTGCAGGTCTTTGAAGCATTTGCTCAACTGTTATGGGAGCATCTTTGCAAAAATCCACAATTATTTAACGCACAAAATAAAAACATGCAGGGTAATATGACAGGGTCGGCGTGAGAGAGGAAGTCAGATCGAATGTGCAGCTGTTTCAAAAAGATGCGCGAGTCACGAATGGCCTGCGGTCAGCAGAGCTTCTGCACATCCACACTAACCCCATTCAGTCACATTGTCTTACCGGCACCAGCAAAGTTTCACAGTTGAATTCAACAAACAAAACCAAAATCACATTGCTAATGCTTCCGTAAAACAGTCACTTAGTGCTAGAGCATGTTATCTTTGTATTTTTAATGCAACTTTTAAAAGAAATAATACTCAACATTGTCAAATACTCACTTAATGAATGACTGAGTCCAATTACAAAAAATACATGTCTCATTTATCCTTATAGTGGTATCTAACTATGCAAATAGTTTTGATTTTGCTTCTTTGACCTCAATAAAACTGATATAAGCGAGTGGGCAAACACACGCAGTATTACTAACTACTGCACAATGCAGATGAAGAGCAGTGGGCTGCCACAGAGTTGAAAGGAATTTTAAAATGACATTTTTAAAATGACATTTTTAAAATGTAGCGTATTTTCAACATGTCTTTTCGAAATCTATGTCCCAGTTACTCTGGATAGCACATAGATCTCTGAATAAAATTTTTACAAACCTTTTTTTTGGGGGGGGAATAGAACTTGAACTCATCCTAATTTGCACTCTGTTTGAACCCCAGGACTCGTCTATTGATGACTTCAGTGATACGGACAGTGAGAGCCACTTCCCTCTGATGATCCCTCAGGACTACCTGGGTCTCGCCTTCTTCTCCATGCTCTGCTGCTTCTGGCCACTGGGCATCGCTGCCTTTTACCTTTCACAGAAGGTACACACACACACACACACACACACACACACACACACACACACACACACACACACACACACACACACATGCATGCACACATGCACGCACGCACACACAAACAGACAGAGAGACCCACACGCACTTATGCACACACAGACATAGAGAAACGCACGCACGCACTCTCACACACGCACACACACACACACATACACACACACATACACACACACACACACACACACACTCAGTGTGTCCTGAGCTGACATGATACAACATGGCACTGTAGTTCACAGCCACGGGGGATTTCTCCCCCTCTGCAGTGTGTGTAGACTAACGGGTCCAGTTTCTCAGGCGCTGCGCAAAGTGTGGACATTGAGTTGGGTTAGAGTTGAGTCAGGGAGGATTACACCTAGATTTGAAAGATTATGAAAGAGCTTTGAAACAGCACAGATCTGTCCAATCTAAAGTAAATATGCATCGATTTTAGAATCACAGTCTCTCTGTAGCATCATTCATACTGAGTGTTCATAGATACGCTTCATTTAGATGTTTAAAAATATCTAGGGCTGTCCTTGATTAAAGAAGTTCTTAGTCGTCTAACACTCATGTAATTTTGTCGACTAATCGATCTGCAAAACTATAAAAAAAAATTTTTTAAATTAAATTCAGAATGTTAATACATCTCCACCTCAAGAAGAAAAAACGCTAAATGTTGCAGATTTTCATTCTGGTTCACCACTGAAAACTGTAGAAAAAAAAAAAAAGAAAAAGAAACATGCAGATTCTGTTTGGGCCTGCTCATACATTCATCATGAAAAAGCATAAATAATAATGAATGAACTAAAGAAAGCCTAGTTGTCCAAGACCAAAACCACCAATAGGTGACTAATCACTAATATACAAAACACAATTTAATGTCTACATTTGCAAAAAAAACATTAGAGGCATACCCAACAACGAATGTTTTTTTTCTTTTTGCGTTGGGGTTTCTCAGGTAAATTTCAACCAGAGTTCCAAAGGAAACAATCAGATTAACTTCATATTTAAAAATTGATTTAACAACAATCCAAAATGACGGCTGGAGCCCACTGATCTATACACCGACCTACTGATGCAAACCCCAGAATAATGGGAAAGATACGGTTAATAACAGTATAATTGTGTTGTTATTAACAGTGTATTTCCTTTTATTCTGTGCTTTACATCAGTGGCAGGTGTCTAGATACATAATCACTGTTTTATAATATTCATATTACCAATGCTAGCTCATATATTTTCTCTCCTCAAGCTGTCCACAATCAGCGTCTGATCAATCTCTTCTAAGACAAAGCTGGTGGAAATATGGAGCACGCCAAAGGGTTAAAAGGGGACGCTACTCAAAACTATCCCATCAGTCAACATTACACTGACAGTGTGGAAAAGCCCCCAACATCTCTATCTGTAGTCACTAGAGGCCCCTGGTTTAAAAAGGCATCCTTCCAGCAGTGCGGGGGGCTTTTGATTAGATCAATGGCCTTCATTAGGGTTTAATTAGAGTCATAACAAGAAACCCCAAGGTGATAGAATTCCAATATGGTTGAGTGCTACCTGAAACAGAGGTCAGAGTCAAAGACATGGGCCAGAGGGGTGTGTGTGTGTGTGTGTGTGTGTGTGTGTGTGTGTGTGTGTGTGTGTGTGTGTGTGTGGTGGAAGGAGGAGAAAGTGATGATCAAGGCACAAACGCAGGGTGTGAGTCAGAACATACTCTTCATAGTGGAATGTAACTAAGTAACTAAGTAACTAAGATTAAGATTAAGACTGATTCTACTTTATTTAATTTACTGTGGTGAGATTTGGGGTAATGCCTGTAAAACCACTCAGTGTGACACCCACCCAGACAGTGTGCACAGTTCAGAAAAGAACAATAGGAATTGTAAATGTTGGCTTCAATGATCATACTAATTCATTATTTCTTAAGTCAAAAAAACTGAAATACATAGACCTGGGGAACCGGAAAACTTCAGAATTAAGCTCGAAATTACCTTCTTCTTCCCAACATACAAGCCACGTTGAGAGAAAGAGATTGGGGTTATGCCCTCAGAGGCGAACTCAGTTGGAAACAACCTACCTGTAACATAGTGATGAAAAGCAAGTCTGTGGCGTGAAGTTATGAAATGCATTACCAGAGGAATTAAAACATATTAGGAAGGTCTTCAAATTTAGGCTTGTCTTCAAGTTAAGGTTTCAAGGACATGACACTAGATAAGTACAGACGTTGAGTAGTAATATGCTGTGAAGATGTTGATAATGGTGAGTGTGATGATGAACATCATTATCATCAGGGTCATCATCATTATTTAGGATATTATTCACCTTATGGTGGCAATGTACAGTATATTGTACTGACCCTTATGGGTATATGTAGGAATATACTGTAGGAATGCATAAGCAAACACACTGTATGTATGCATGTATGTAGAAAGTTGTCTGGGTTAGTGTACTGTATATATTTTTTCAGCTGTTGTTTCTTGTAAATTCTTTCCTTGAAAATGGGTTTGCTACTGTTAAAAATATGAGAAGGGGGGCTGATATAAGATTAGGCTTGTGACCCTACCCTTTGGTTACAACCACTAAACTAATTAAGTCATTCATTCATTCATTCAAATGTCGAAGTACTTGTACTTTACTTGGGTCTTTTTTTTTTCATGCCACTATTTCTTTCTACTCATTTCTACATTCTACATTTCAGAGAGAAATATTGTACTTTGTACTCCACTACATTCATTTGAAAGCTTTAGTTAGTAGTTTCTTTACACATCAAGATTTCTAAGGATTTTTTCTTCATCGCGTACTTTTACTTTGGACACTTTAAGTACATTTTCCTGATGATACTTACATTATTTTACTTAAGTATCATTTTCAATGCAGGACTTCTACTTGTAACAGTGTATTTTAATAGTGGTATTAGTACTTTTACTTAAGTAAAGGATCTGAATACTTCTTCCACCATCGCTGGGCTTAGCGTGTGATTGGAATGAGTAAGAGAGTGAAGTGGAGGCCAGGGAGGACCATGACAAATGATGATGAAGGCCCCTCTCTCCTCTTCTTCCCCCCCCCCCCCCACTCTAATCCTCATCTCCTTCTCCTTTCTCCTCCAGACCAACAAGGCCTCGGCTCAGGGGGATTTCCAGGGCGCCAACGCCGCATCTCGCCAGGCTCTGTGGCTCTCAGTGCTCTCCATCGTGTTCGGAATCATAACGTACATCTGTGCCATCGCTGCATTGATTTCCTACCTGTCTGGAAAGCCACCATAAAAGCAACTCATGCACACACAAAAAAAAAAAACAGACCTCTTACATCTCATGGATATCATCCACACAACGTATCACCTGTAAATGTGAAATAATTACAGTCTTTGTCTGTCGTCATGTTTTATCTACAGCGAGCTGGAAAAAGACAGTGAAAACAACGCAAGAGCTCGTATATTAAAGAGCTCAGCAGTGTGGTTCCAGAGGTAAAATTATGAATCCCACTATGGCATAGTACATCCATGCCATAGCATGGATGTATTAGGCATTTGACCTCGAGTGGTTAAGGTTAAGATAGCCGATTGGTCAGGGGATAGCACCTGAACAAATAAGGTTCTGTTCCGTATGAAATCAACCTTGTTTTCAGAAAAAAACATGTTTTATTCGTAAAGTAATGGAGCAGTACTACACTACCCGCAATCCGAAGCATAACAGTGACATTTTTTTATTGGTAGAGCTCACTGTTGTCATGGAATTCAACCCCCAAACAGTTATAGCGAGCGGCTCCCACTTAAGTGTGTTGCCGTTTTTCCACTGCATGGTACCTACTTGACTCGACTCGACTCGCCTCTTTTGGTTTTCCATTACTAAAAAAAAAAAAAAAAAGTCTCTGGTACCTGCTAACAGGTACTTTTTTTAGTACTACCTCGGTCGCAGTACCAGCGAGCTGAGGTGATACCAAAAGGTGACGTGAAAACCTGCAGACTTCTGATTGGTCAGAGAGGATCGTCACTATTAACTGTGTCATCATTGGTGAAAACAGGCACATGACGAGAAAAACAACCCACCTTCGACGTTCTGTGTGTGTGTCGCGTTAGGTCACGGCAGTTTCCTGCTGTGACGACCAGAGTGCGGCGGTACTAATCTGCAATGGAAGGAGGAGGACGGGGCACCGTGGGCGAGTTGAGCGGGTAGGGCCACCATTAATGGAAAAACGCCATATGATGGTTTGTGTACACAGTGTTGTACTTTTTGCCTTTTTATCAGTTTTCAAAATGTTTTTTTAAACCCAAATCAAAGGTTTTATGATCAGGATTCATCTCATAGCTCAGTGGTTTGGTTCCAGACTTAAAACTCTTTAAATAAGCATCTCAAGAATTGTCAATGGAGCAACTGAACGGGGAAAAAGTGGACGGTCACTGTTGAGCTCTATAGACTATAGTAACTTCTTATTGGATTAGGACATCATTCAGCTCAGAGGACATTCCTCGCACGTTAAAGGAAAATGATTGAAAAAGAAGTTATGCAGTATCGCTCCATATATAAGATAGTCTTTAAATGTGCTTTGTTTTGTCACCCGAAGACGTCGGTCACCTGCCATCCTTTACATCTGTGCTGTAGTCTTCAGTCATCATGTTAAACGTTACTGAAGTCCAAAACAAAACTGTGACAACAACATGAAGATGTTGTCAATACACTGTAGATATCACTGACACAATAACACAGGAAGGATGAATAATGAGAAGCAGAAAAGAGGCCGCGGCAAGGAAGTGGTTAGCAGCTAAATCCTGATGGACTTCACGCCCGAGCTGCCACGGCCACTGTGGGGGTAGACAAGCTGGGAAGCCCCAGAGCTTCTTCTTTTTTTCTAAATGAAGCTCGAAGCAATATTCTTTTAGGGAACCCAGAATGTGTTGCTACACCTCTGGCCACAGCAAAGGATCCGCAAGGAAACACGATTGGTTACGTACTCTAAGTGAAGAGACAGGGGCTGCATCCCAGGATTTAAATTGCATCCCCGTTTCCTCCACTTGCGTCCCTCCGAAGAAGCACGGCAGAGACTCAAAGTAATCATGCGAGGAGAGCGAGAACAAGCGTCACATGAATTTGTATTTATTTTTATTTTGGCATTTTAGGCCTTTATTTGATACGACAGCTTGGACATGACGGGGGGGGGGGGGATGACATGCAGCAAAAGTCAGAGCCACCGCAGCGAGGACTGAGCCTCTGTACATTGGGCACACGCTCTACCAGGTGAGCTACCCAGGCGCCCCAGCGTCACGTGATTTGTTCCCGCATATGGGCAACGGCTTCCAGGAAGGCTGCTCTGTCCTCGCTCATAGCTCCTCAGAGATCCCTCCTCCATCCTAGCTCCTCGGGGCTGGAATAAAAGCGTTGAGACGGCCTTCACGAAGGAGGGCCGGAACAAGTGAAGTGAAGAGAAATCGAATATAAGAGAAGTGAGATCCCTCCAGCTTGTAGGCCGCTCGGAGACGGTTCCGGTCTTGCTATGATTCCACCACGCCAGCTCTATAGAAAACCATGGGGCGTGGACAGACAAACCGGTGTGTCCTAAAGCTGTATCCACGTACCTGTCCTCATGGGGGATTATTCCCCTTACATATGGAAAATGTCGATACAATAGAGAACTGCACCTGTCCACTCTTAATCCATCCTGATTTCACATTCAGCATCACTCATTGTTTACCTGCAGAAAGGATGCCAAGTTCAGTATCTTTATGTTGAAATACACAAAAATACATATAGTGCCATTATATAACAAAATAAATATAAATGAGTGTTCAAATGAAATGCAAGGTTGCGATATTAAACACTGGCTCTGGATATAGAAATAAAGGAGCTGCTTCTGTATACAGTGCTAGGAAATCATGACATGGGCGAGGAAAAGTGCCAAAAAATGTGAGGGGAAAAACTCAAAGAAGGATCCTTTTATGAGCTGTTCCATTAAAAGAAGCAACCAGGCTGCTACTCCACGCTCTCCAAATATAGATTCTGCAGGTTTCTGTTCCCAAAAAAACAATAAAGACTGAAATCCTTCAGAAACTTGCTTCTTGCAGTATGGCAAACTTGAAAAATGAAGTTGTCTCCTTCAACTTATGTAGGCAGACACAGTGACATCTCAGTGCTCAGCCATGTGATGCATGAGTCGGCAAAATCTCCATTTGGGTCATTACAGAAACCTGCATGGCCAGTTTGGAGTTTGCCATGTACAAACCTGCTCCAAGCTTCAATCAGTTCCTTCATTTGGTCCTGGATCATTGCAAAAAACAGCTTTGATAAAAGACAAAAGAAAATACTCTGGCCATATTGGTTTGAGCTTAAATGTGCCATTAACAAAGCAGCAAACAAGGGAACTCAAGGTATATATATAAAAAAAAAAAAAAAAAAAGACTAAGATAAAAATTGCCATTTTCTATTTAGATATATAGTTTTTATAAAGTCCTCAAATAATTCACATACTTTGTTTTCTGCAAACCCAGTGTTGTATCAAGACTGAGCTGATAATCCATTAAGGTGACTGTCAGTAGAGACACGTGTGATATCTCAGTGTCTAACCCAGGTCAGCTACAGGATCCCTCTGGATGTGCTGTGACACAGCTGCACTGACTCAGTCCTGACAATCCTGAACCATCCTCTGTCTCCACTGGACAAATGACAAAAGGACCCTGTTTTGTCACAGCTGTTACCCCCGATTAGTGATTTACGTGTGATCATTTCATGTGGATTGCCTCGAGAGACGGGCTCCAGTCAGATTTGTCTCACTTGGTATCACTTATTTAGGTAGTCCCTTAAGGTTAAAAGGTTTGAGAAGTATTAGTCCAAGAGATATTCAGTTCACATTGTTGTATTAGATGTAAATATTTAACTGAAAGAAAAATCAACGAATCCCAATAAATGCACTTGTTTGACATTCATCTCTCCTCGTATTGCGCATCCTGACTCAACAATTAAATCTGGTCTTCTGACCAAATGGAGGCCTCACTTCACCCACAGCACGGCTGACAACTACTCAACTGTAGCAAAAGTAGCCCAAAGTGATTACTTAATCTTTTATTAAAAAAGTAAGTATGTGTATGCATCGTTTAGAAGAAATAGAGAAGAAAGAAAATAGAAGAAAAGAGAGCTGCTTCTTCATCAGAGGGTTTTGGAGTATCGCCGGCGGACTGAGTCTCTGTAGAACTGGAAGATCTTCTCTGATGCTTTCTGACTGACTGCTATACACTGCTGCAGCTGCAGGAGGAAAGAAAAAAACAACTCAAATGTAAGACTTCAGATAAGAGTCCAAAATCATCTCATCATCATCCGACCTGAAGCAGATCACTGACAGAGCTTGCACAATGATGACAAAACAACTTTACTGGAACAACAAATCTGGAAATCGCACATTAGACAAGCCTAAGTTAGGGCTGGGCGACATATCGATGTAACTTATATCAATTTATTTTCAAATGAGATATGACATTAGACAACACGTTATATCGATATAGTTTAATGTTTGCGATTCGTGACCTATTGTTCTGTAAAGCCTGGGTGTGTGTGTTAGAGTGCGGATCGGGCCGGATTTTTCTGTCCGAGCCCGGCCCGCGTCCGACAGAGCAGTAACCGAACCCGACCCGAGCCCGACAGGCATTAAGATATTTCTGTCCGAGCCCGACCCGAGCCCGACACAGTTAAAATCGCATTTGTTTCTCATACTAATGACACATGTACGTTTGTTTGTGTGGAAAGCCCGCTTTTATTAAGCAATTGTAGGAAGGCATTCGGAAATGTCAACAGATGAGCGCATCAATGCACACGGGGCAACAAGCCCCATTACCTACATAATAAGCTGTTTTAAATTCAAAATGTTCAATGCCTTATCGCGCTGATGTGACCGAGCCCGACCCGAACCCGAGCATCCTTTCTAAAAATCTGTTCGAACCCGGCGGGCTCGGGTCGGGTATCCATCCTCTAGTGTGTGTCTCTCCTCTCACTCCACGCAGCACCAGGCAGAAAGGAAAGAACAGTTCCTGGATCCAACTAACTTCAGTTCTAGCAGTAATCAGTTGTGAGACGGCGCCCGCTGAACCCAGGCGAGAGACTTGAGCCGTGGCCAGATCATAGTTTCTAAAAATACAGCACAGTGACGATACATACAGTACACGTAGTCTCGCTTTGTCAGACCCTCATCCAAAGCGCGCTGGAGGAGGGTCTGGCTACTCCACACAGCACTCTGGGATGGGAGGAAAACGTGCTCTTATTATGAACGTGACCCATTTATAAAACGTTAGCCGTCACTCAGTGGGGAGAGACTCAAGTCTGCAGTGTGGTTCAGATAAACCAGAGATTTGTACTGTAACAATACGCTTCGTGGACGAAGGAAGCTTTCGTATCATACACTTCGGTCCACCTGACTTCCGCTGTCGCTCTCACGCTGTCTCTTTCAAAAAGTCTGTTATTGTTTTTGAAAACAGCTAAAAGGAGCGGTCTGAGAGACCGGGTTTTTTATATAATAAAGGTTATTTAGTTTAGATGTGTTGCAGCTGTATATTTTTTTAAAGAAAACCCTGTCTTTGCATTTTTATTTTGATGACAGTCTGTTTTAATAGAAGTGCTTGTGACATCTCACATACGGCTTTAACTCAACATTTAGCCCACTTGGTTTGAGATATAAATGTATTTTGTGTAACTCCGTCAGCCGAGAAATACTGAGATGTGATTTTTAGTCCATTTTGCACAGCTCTAGACTAAATTTGACAATGTTGTACATTTGCTTCTTTATTTACGGACCTCGTGGACAGAAAATGATCCTCTGGTTGATGACATCATTACTCTGCGTTGTGTAGAGTCAATAGCAAAGGTCATCAAAGCTCGACTTTCCTGGAAACAGAGAAGAAACAGACGAGAACAAGGTAACACATGCAGCGCACATCACAACGGTGCTGAAAAGACATGCACCAGAGTTTTGGCAAAAGTCAAGTCATACAAACAAAATCCCACAAGTTACAACATTCAGTTACATATCTTTAACCCGTCACTGTACTCCACATGTTACTGTTATGATGCGTTAAAGGGAAATTCTAGATGTCAATGCAACTAGTTGGTACATTTATTGGTGTGGCCAACCTTTCCTGAATCTGCCTCATCTGACTCCATTTCATTTAGACTTCTACATGTACTAAAAGTGTCTCCTCACATGTAGTACACAGTGGAGTAATGCAAGGTTTAGACAGAGTTAAAGCCACAGTTTTGTAGTAGTAGTATTAATAGTAAAAATACTCGAAGGTTTTAGAAAGTGTAAAGGAGCCAAACGGTTGGGTGTTTAATGGTCTAAGGATCTCAGCTGGACTTGTAGGCCTTTATATTGTTGGCTAGTTTCATTTATAATAACACATCAGATTTTATAAACTACATGTGTTTTGTGTGCAGAAATCTTAATATGTAAAGTGACTAGAAGTCTATATTGATGACGTTCCACTTCCAGGATTGCTCCGGTGCTGTAGGAAACTCTGCCGGATGCATCTTATACCAGATCTTCTTCCTTTGTGTTGGCGTTCTAACCTCCGTGGGATTTCTGAGGACTGAGGTTAACTGCTCCTCAGATCTCTGCAGGGTAAATCCAGACAGCTAGCTAGACTGTTTGTCCGATTGGAGTTTTTTCACTGTTTTGCAGCGTCTGTGAGGCGCTTGGCACCGCCCAAGTCGATTGGGATTGGTTTAAAGAAATGCCAATAAACCCAAGTAAGTTTTTCTCCCATCAGGAGTGCTGTGTGGACTAGCCAGACGTTCCTCAGCGCCGCAGCGTGTGATGGTCTGGCAACGCGAGATTAAGTAACTAAAGCAGTCAGATGTATGGAGTAAAAAGTAAAATATAGTTGAAGTAGGAGTATAAAGTGGTATGAAAAGAAAAGACTTGAGAACAGTACAAGTACCTTTAAATGTGTACTTCAGTACAGCACTTGTAGTAATTTCCACTTTTGTAACCTTCCACCACTGCTAAATAAGAATCGATATGTAACTTTAGTTCCTAAGGAGTGTTGTAGAACAACTTTTTACATCCCACCACTGCAAAGAGTTCCTCGTCAGGCACACTGCAGCCTTCAGCATCAGTCTTCACTAACTCCCCCTCAGAGCACGGCTTTGATGCTAATGCTATTTCCTTAGTTTAAGGTTGCTAGATTTCACAATTGCATCAATAATCTTTAGGCTACAACTAAAAACCAACTCATATTTTGATATTTATACTGCTTGATATTTTTATGACGACGCATACACACGAGCCTCAGACGTACCTTTTCCTGCGCTGCGGTGGGGTCTGTGATGATGTGACCGTCTGCGTCGATGGCACAGGTCACCCCGCAGAACAGGCAACTCATGGGCAGGCCTGCGTCCATCAGAGCCACACAGGCGGCGTTCAAAAAGCAGGACAAGAGCTGAGGAACCGGTCAGGAACAACACTCAAAAAAGTACAACTTAAAAATATAAATCCAATCAATCCATTTTTTTAAGTCCCTGTGTTTACCAGATTAGGGAGTGTGGCACCTGGTACCTTAAAAGGTGCCAGTTCAACTCCTGGGCACTGCCAAGGTGCAGCTCCTAGCCTCCTAAAAGCCCAAAGTGGGCCTACACTCTGACATCTCTCCTTTAGTGCGTGTATCGAACCCGAGTGTGTGTGTGTATTTTAGGTCTGTGTGTAGTGTGTTCTGAGAACAGAGTGAAAACATTACAATTTCCCTACTGGGGATCAATAAAAACAAAAAAAAAAGGAGGATAGAAGTATACATTTACTGAAGGATACTGAGCCGTCATCATGTATCAGCTGAAGAATGAGAGTGAGGGAGGAGCGAGGGTGAAGGGACAAGAGCAGAGACGCCTCACAGGTTTCTCGCACACATTGCTCTTGCGCTCGCTCCCTTATGCCTGGAAAATAAAGAAATGTTGGGGTCAGACTGGAAACAAACTGGCTCACTTATTCCACCTGGTGGTGTCTTGGGGTATAACTCCTAAGCCCAAAGTGTGCCTACAATTACCTGATGTCCCCTTAAGAGGCTTGTAGAAACATTTGTTTCTGAACTGCATGACATGTTTTCATGTTTATTATACGTATGCTTTATAACTACAGCATTCAACTTACTATGGGTGAAATAATCAACCTGGACATTAAATATTTCATGTCTGCACCATTACATCAAAAGAAAAGTTCTACATGTCAGGTGCCAAATAAATGTTGTACACATCAAAAGTACTTCTTTAAAAGGTCCCATGACATGTTGCTATTTGGATGCTTTTACATAGACCTTAGTGGTCCCCTAATACTGTATCTGAAGTCTCTTTTATATAGACCTTAGTGGTCCCCTAATACTGTATCTGAAGTCTCTTTAATATAGACCTTAGTGGTCCCCTAATACTGTATCTGAAGTCTCTTTTATATAGACCTTAGTGGTCCCCTAATACTGTATCTGAAGTGTCTTTTATATAGACCTTGGTGGTCCCATAATACTGTATCTGAAGTCTCTTTTATATAGACCTCAGTGGTCCCCTAATACTGTATCTGAAGTCTCTTTTATATAGACCTTAGTGGTCCCCTAATACTGTATCTGAAGTCTCTTTTGTATAGACCTCAGTGGTCCCCTAATACTGTATCTGAAGTCTCTTTTATATAGACCTTAGTGGTCCCCTTATACTGTATCTGAAGTTTCTTTTATATAGACCTTAGTGGTCCCCTAATACTGTATCTGACGTCTCTTTTATATAGACCTTAGTGTTCCCCTAATACTGTATCTGAAGTCTCTTTTATATAGCCCTTAGAGGTCCCATAATACTGTATCTGACGTCTCTTTTATATAGACCTCAGTGGTCCCCTAATACCGTATCTGAAGTCTCTTTTACATAGACCTTAGTGGTCCCTAATACTGTATCTGAAGTTTCTTTCTCAAAATTAAGCCTTGGTGCAGAATTCCAGCCACTAGAGCCAATCCCACAATGAGCTTTCCTCAGTATGTGACATTTCTGAGTCTGTAGCTTTTGAGGAAGAGAAGGGGGGGGGGGGTCATATTAATGTAAAAAAAAATGTCATGCCATGGGACTTTTAACAAGGCTACAAAATGCAAGAACAAGAAAGAAGGAATGATCACTGCATTAGAGTCCTAATAAACACATCACATAAAGCTGATAATGAGAGATAACCACTTACTTGGCAGTCCCACTTTGGGCTGTATCAACACCTCCAGGGTTGCCCGGTCATAGATTTCCTTACTGACTTTGACCTCGGCTGGTCCGTATGCTGCAGCCAACACACTTGTGTCTCCTTCACATGAGAACAAAAGACAGCATTATGCACCTGGAAATACATTATTGATCCTGATGGGGAAATGATTTGTCGTGAGTGCAAATTAGAAACCACATTATTACGGTACCAAATAATACTTTGAAAGGGAGAAAAAGCACAGAATAGCAGAAACTTTACACATTTTATTGTGCTAAAAGTCCTGCGGAAATAGTCTCGCTTTGCCAGACCTTCCTCCACAGCGCTGCGGAGGAGGGTCTGGCTAGTCCACAGAGCATGCCAGGATGAGAGATAAACGTGCTCTGATTTATTGGCTTTTTTTTAAACCCATCTTAATCGTCTTGGGCGGTGCTAAGCGTTGTGTGGAGCACCGGTGATTCTGCAAAATAGTCTTGGGAAGGAACTTGTTGTGTTAGCCGTGGTCATAGTCAGATTCTAGTCAGAATATGAGTCTGATACTGCTCCACTGGGCTGTGATTATGAGGCGTGTTTTAACCAAACCTGGATAGAAAACGCCTCTGCAGTCAAATGGATATACCTACAACCAATTAGAGCAAAAGACAGACCTACAACCAATCAGAACGGAGTATGAACTTTTGCCGGATCCTGTAGGAAGGACGGCAAAAACATCTTTCAGATCGACTAATGCCATGGTCCCGGTTCTGTGTTCCTCTTTTGAAATGGATGTGCTGTCAATATCTTCTATGGTGGAATCTACACATCTCAATTCTCCAGCGGCAGCCATTTTTGTTGTAAACAAATTCCACCCAAGCGCTCTTTGGCGACGTGGTTAATTACATTGTCACTGCCCGATGTGAGTAGAGTGCAAATTTGAGTTGCGCATGCGTCACTTTTGCTACAAGTAGCCTACAAGATGCTAACGAGAGACTTCTGTAATGTCAATACAGTAAAAATGGACCTCCTTAACCACGTTCGTTCACTGCTGGCTACAAATTAGCATCAAACACAACAAAGGCTTTCACTTAAATGGCGTTTTGAGTTTTGAGCATCTTTTGTTATTGTTTGCAATGAGAAAAGTTTACGTGGTTTAACGTACCTTAACAATAATCAATGATTACCAAGTTTCTCTCTCATATTGATCCTTATAGCCACTGAAAACAGTCAAAAAATCTAACCCAAAGTCCTATGGACGGTAGCTGACATTTAGCGTGTCTGCTCCACAGAGCCTGGTAAGGAAAAGCTTAAAGTGGTTTAATGTACCTAAACAACGATCTGAACTGACTGAACAAACTGTTATCTATCATGGACAACCCTGACCCCCTCTCCACCCCACACTGGTCCACCAGAGGAGCAGCTTCTCTGAGAGGCTCCGACAGCTTCGATGGACCGCTACAGAAAATCATTCATTCCACAAGCAATAACCCTTTTTAACATGTCATCTCTGGGTGGTAGATGAGACTTTTGGACACCACACTACTGCACTAATGCAACCTGGACATTTGGTTTATTTACATTGACATTTTAGCATATTATTTAAGCATTTGCACATTTTTGTTCCCCCATCCTGTACATATTGAAATTTGTTATTTTTACTTTATTCGTATTATGATTTCATGTATATTGTATGTATGTATATTTTTCCTAGTATTTCATTTATATTTATATTTTGTGCTTTGTTACTGATTTTGATGCAGTAACACAGGAATTTCCCATTTTTCTTGGAATCTATCTATCTATCTATCTATCAATTATTACCATAATTCTCTCACATTTGCTCCTCATAACCAGTGAAAACTGTCAAAAAAATCTAACCCAAAGTCCATTAATATGGACGGTAGCTGACATTAAGCGTGTCTGCTTCATTAAGGGAGACTGTAAGGAAAAAGCTTAACGTTGTTAAGGTACATTAAACCACGTTAAGCTTTTTCACGTTAAGCGTATTAGAAAGTCCCCCCATTTCGGGTCATTCTACGGTTGAATAAGTGTTGAACTTTAGAAAACTAACGTTATACAATGAGACTTGTGACTTGAGACTTGAGTGTACACATGCTACTTCAGCTCTAACTGACGCTGTCCATCGTTAGCTAAGCATGCTAACAACAGCCAGAGTCCGGCTGCTGGCGGCCGTTTCCAGCACGGCCCGGCTCCGGCTCAGGTTTCTGGGTCTTTACCTTGGATGAAGGAAGCTGAACCGTCAGGTCGGGACAGGAGGCTCTGTTCACTGCCAAACTCTCTCAGACTGACGTTTGAAGAGCCGCGCACTTCCATCATGCTGTCTGCTACTGTGCGGTGCAAGATTAGCGTGTCGCTGGCGAGTGACGCAATCTATTTTGCTATTTAGGGCCCTTACTGATGACATAAAAGAAGGAGTCTATTGGAGGAGTCTTTGGCAGCATAGACTTTTCTTTAACTGTCTATGCCATAGATGATCACTGTTGTGTGTTTATTTAAATAATTAAGAGTAATTAAATAAACAGTGCTGTTAAAGGGATTGTACATTTCTGGAGTAAATTAGAAAAGTGCATTGTTTGTGATATTTTTTCTTTTCTGTCATGTTTTCCTTCTGCTAACGCATGCATGCGTTGAGAATAAAGAACCACCAAGAAACAGAGAGTCGGTTATCTTTGGTAATAGCATGGAGGGAGACAGGGAGATTTTGAATAAATACATATCCCTCTTCATGGAATATTGGTTTTAAAATCACATTGTGTAGGTAGATCAGTTATTTAACCCTTGTGTTGTCGTCCTTTTGACCATACACTTGTGTTTTTGGTTTAAATAACATTATCATGTTAATAATAATAATATTTTTCTTCTTTTTAATTCAACATCTTGGTCGTCTTTTTTGAGACTTTTTTCAAATGCTATACATTGAATAAAACCCTCACATTCAATGATAGAAGTGAACTGATCCTAAATTTGTGATATAGAAACATTTTGAAAATGTGGAAAATTTTGATCTAAGGAAAACAGTATAAGGTTAATAGAGATAGTCTTTTTTTAGTCAGAATATCCCTGTAACACCTCTGGAGTCTCTACAATCTCAGCCTCAGAGGGTCAATATCCATCTTATTGCAAAATAGATATTACTGGTTCTGCGATTCTATATGTCATTTCATATTGGCATCCATTTGTGTATGACGAGGCATGGAAGAAGTCCTGGATTCTTGCAAACTGATACGTAATCGCCAATAAAGTCGAGAATTCTTTGAAACTCCTTCATAAACTCTAACCAGCAGAACAACTACATTAAAGAAGGAGATTAGAGAGACCGACATTGATTTAATAGTAGGTTGTGGTTGTCAAGAAACGGTTGCGTATTAATGTTGGGCATTGCCCAAAATTTGAAGATTTTCTGTGGGACTGTGCTGAGAATATTATATCTTTGAGTTTTGTCTTGCTTTGGAGCAATGTGTCCTTTTGTTTCCTGGAAAGTAATCCACCAAAAAATCAGAGGTATAAAGATAGATCTTTATTTAATTAACACTGTAGTATAAATGTGCCAATCAATTATTGTTAGTAAACCTCACATAACACCCATAACCTAATAATTAAAACCATGTCCAGTTGCACAATTAAACCCATTTGATACTTTTGTATTAATAATAATAAAAAATGTAGCTGTCTGATTAGCAGTCCAGACTGGAATGTCACACTAAATGCTTGCTCTTGTGGAAATTACTGCAATTGTTCAATGGGTCTTTGTAAATCATAGTGTGGTCTAGACCTACTTTATCTGTAAAGTGTCCTGAGATAACGCCTCTTATGATTTGATACTATAAATAAAATGTAATTGAATAAAGACATGGAAACTCTTTTGAACTCTTAAATCTCATCCAATCTCTTTCAGCAGTGATCTGCTGTGGACACTGAGACTGAATGTGGGTTAAAAAAAATATACTGTATGTATCCTAAATGTGATCATTATACAAAATGTCCTTGTAACGATAATGAAAACAGGTCCCAACATTTAATATGAAATGGGCGTTGCACACAATGATATAAAGCGGCTCATCAAACTAAAGTAAAACACGAGTGAACACGGTGATGTTTAGGGTTTCAAAAACAGGAAACAGAATCAGGAGTTACAGTATGCGACGGACCGGAGTTGGGAATGACGTCACACCCGAGGTAAACGCGTTCCATTTAACAAGTCAATGAATAAAATTTATTGTTTTTTAAAAAGAAGAAAAAAACAATGTACAAAGTCAGATTTTTCATTGTGGTGATGCTCTAGCCAGGTTAGCCATTCTATGCAGTACCAGTTTATAACGCATTACGCTGGACAGAAGTTGGACAGGACTGTGTTTAAGACACAGTTGTAGGGACACTCAAAAGAGACAGAAGTGTTAATAAACATTATGTTGTATCACTTTTACTGCTGTTGAGGCACGGGGCAGCCATGTTGGATTTTGAGCTCAGGGTACTCGGAGGTTGTCTGAGCAATAAAGAAGCTAACAGGAGCTATGTGCTAACACAAACAATAAGACATGAAAATAAAACAGTTGATTGGCAGTCCTTCAACACCTGGCGACGTCACCAGGTGCTCCGAAGAGCAGCCAATAGCTCCTCTCTAATGAAACGGATATTTTGGGGCAAGTTTGTCTGTATTGACAGGTTCAACAGCCTATCACACTGAAGCTGCAATGAGTGCTTTCTCACCTGAGCTGCATTCAGGCACCACCTTTTCTTGGCCCATTTGCGCGTTTTTTATATGAGAAATATGGGTTAATTTAAACCAAATTACCCAAAAATAACATGGATGTACAGGTGTACTTTGCATGGAAGCCAATCAACAGTCTTCGCAGGTAAAATTAATGATTAATTTGATTGCATTTTGGGTGTTTTATTCAATTCAATTTTATAGCATTTGGGAAAAGTTTTTTGAATGGTATCAAAACAGTCTCCTGACTAAACGCGAAAAGAGTCAAAAGCACCAAAAAAAGCGACAAAAACGTTGAAGGAAGCGACAAAAACTCAATTTTGACCCGAAAGGACAAGTTCATGGTCGACGGGAAGACAACACCGGTGTTGACAAAATACGCCTACAAACATAAAAAAAAGAAAAGGAACACGTTGATATGAAACGCCCTTGTGGTTGGTCGAACCAATCAGCTGTTAGATCAGCTGAGAGCCAGGCGTTTCCCATCATGCAGTTGGAGGAAAGCAACTACGGCGCCTAGCTCTCAAAACTGTGGCTGCCTTGTTCTTGTGATGTCATCGTAGCCCATGTGTGCATGACGGACACAAATCTAATCAGTATGCATGAGGGGGGGGGCACAATTCTGCGCGGGCCTGGCTCATTTCCAACGAACCTAGTGACAAAGGTGGTGCAGAGTGGAAGAGCCCAGGCATCTTTGGTATGATCGCGCCCCCCCCCCTTCCCCCGCTAAGGACGACACCCCCTGCTGGTCACTTTCAATACTTCAACTAAATGTTTTCTCATGTGAAAAAAAGTCTTTTCACTGTGCAGGAGAACCACAGAGAAGATTTAAACCTATCAAATACGAGTCTGTAGTCTCGGCTCCACATCAGGACCAGCTCCTGGCTGATCTTGGGTTTCCCTGTCAGCGCTGAATCCTGGAGATCAAGTAGTACAGCAGGAAGAAGACCAGGACCAGGCCCACGGAGACGTAGCAGAGGATGCGGCGGTTGTCTCTGCCCGATCGGACCATGGTGGAGAAGCGCTTCACGCTGCCGCTCAGCAGGCCCGTCGCACTCAGGAAGTTTGAGTCCTGGAAGGAAAAGGACAAGAGAGAGGGGAAAAAGACATAAGGGACTGTTATAAAACTTAACTGTAGAAAGATATATATTTGAGACAACCTGTTATTATTATTATTATTACATCCTATTTAGCTTGAACATAACCCTTTCACATATTTAAAAACTCCATTAAATCTAGAAGAGCTGTGTGGAAGTAGGATTTTTAATAGAATAGAATACACTTTATTGTCCCAAGGGAGATGTCCTACAATCTGTTGCCTCACAGCACAGACCACACTGAAATCAACACAAAATCAACATAAGACATCTTAGGACATGAGGAAAGGACACATGACTGTGCAGACAACACAACATCTTAAAAAGTGACTGTAAGAACTAAAGTGCTATGTGCAAAAAGTGCTGGTGTATTTATTGCACAAATGCCAGTCACTTGTCAGTCTGACAGAAAATGATGCACTTTTGCTTTATCATATTTACCAATCCACATAGACTCAAAACACATCACTACTCCTTTTTTTTCCGTTTGGATGTCCCCTCCCTCTTTACGCACTGCGGTCTTTAGGCTTTTTATTGTCTAGTATAGTCTGAAAGTCACACAGTGTAGCCAGACCTAGAGGCCTTTACAAAGTTAAAAACCAAAATTAAAATCATGTGGTTGTCATTCAACAAATTCTGCTCCCATGAGGCTTTAACTTGTACTGATGACTCATGATGAATCATGGGATATGTTGTTGTTGTGGTTTAATGCAATAAAAGTCACAAAGACAGGTGGGAGAACTCCTCGGACAAAGTACAGATGATGCATATGATTTAAATGGACACCTGCCAGCCAATCAGAAACCAGCTCTATATTTCTATATCTTCTTGGACTGGATGGACTCACCATGCTGTCCAGGTACTCGTTCTGATCGTCAGCCTCTCTGTCGATGTCATACGCCAGCTGTCGGAGTCAGACACACGACAGAGCAGTTCAAATGGCCGTTTTCATTATTGTTTTAGAAATAGAATGATTAATGACATCAAATTAAACTTTCCATTATCTTAGGCTCAATTATAGACAGAAGAGAGGCCATGAAGGCTGATGAAGACAGGGACTGTTGGCTGGGACTTACAGATTTCAGTCTGGAGACTTTGGTGGCCAGGTTCTCAGCCAGCCGTTTGTTTTCAGCATCCAGCATGTCGTCCACAGAGCCATGACCTGGCAACACACACACACCCCCCCAAACACACACACACACATACATTGGCTTAGAAATGGCACTGGAAATGTAGTTGGTGCAGAGACGCTCCCAAGTCTCTGAGCTAGAGTCCAAGTCAAGTCCTCCTGAGCTAGAGTCCAAGTCAAGTCTCTGAGCTAGAGTCAGTCCAAGGTCAAGCTCACTCTGACTAGAGTCCAAGTCCAGTCTCTGAGCTAGAGTCCAAGTCCGAGTTCATGTCAACCAGCTCTGAAGCTAGAGTCCAAGTCCAGTCTCTGAGCTAGAGTCCAAGTCAAGTCTAAGTCTCTGAGCTAGAGTCCCAAGTCCAAGTCTCTGAGCTAGAGTCCAAGTCAAGTCATCTCTGAGCTAGAGTCCAAGTCAGTCTCATTCTCTGAGCTAGAGTCCAAGTCAAGTCTCAAGTGACTAGAGTCCAGTCAAGTCTCTGAGCTAGAGTCCAAGTCCAGTATTCTCTGAGCTAGAGTCCAAGTCAGCTCCAGCTCTGAACTAGAGTCCAAGTCAGCATCCAAGTCTCTGAGCTAGAGTCCAAGTCAAGCTCAGTCTCTGAGCTAGAGTCCAAGTCAAGCCTCCAGTCTCTGAGCTAGAGTCCAAGTCAAGCTCTCAGTCTCTGAGCTAGAGTCCAAGTCAAGCCTCAGTCTCTGAGCTAGAGTCCAAGTCAAGCTCCAGCTCGAGCTAGAGTCCAAGTCAAGTCTCAGTCTCGAGCTAGCAGTCCAATCAAGTCAGTCTCTAATTGTGGTCCAAGTCAAGTTCAAAGCTAAGTCCATCTAGTCCATCGAGTAGCATCCCATTTTTGAATCAGCTCCTCTTTGTTGGGGCCTTGTTGTATAGCGTTTTTAAAACCAACGCATAATGAGTAGTCTCATGTTTTGTTGTCCTCTCTCACCCGTGGCCGAGCGCAGCAGATAGTGTTAGCTGAGTTTTAAGTAATAATAATAATAATAATACATTTTATTTCACAGCGCCTTTCTAACACTCAAGGACGCTTTACAGAGAATAAAAGACAGATACAGGGAACATAAAAAATAAATAAATAAAGTGTTACATACAGTAGGTGGGTTATAAGTTACCGCGAGCTCATCAGACGTTTCCTAAAAATAACGATTGTTTACGAGTCCTGCATCTCATTTTATCTTCAGTAGACTTAACCACTGTAACAGTATGCTTTCTTTTTTCATTTTCAGCTAACGCTAGTTAGCCAGCTAGATTACGTGTTCAAAGTTAGCACCATTCACTAGCCAAATGTTGGTAAAATATGCAATTAGTTGGTAGATTTCCTTCAGCCACCTGCCCCAAAAATAACCAATGGTAATGTATTAAGTGGCTGGTTAAATTTGAACATTCACTAGCTATGACTGGTGGACCAAGTTAACTCTGAACCCTGTTTAAGACTAGTGTTCGCGTCTCAGTGAGGTTCGGTTCCCGTTAGACTCTGCTGGTCTGATGTGTGTTCAGGTTATACACTCCACCACACTGCTGGAGCTCAACTACGTACTGCTGGAGAATGGCTGTTAAAGGCTGTCAATGGCTGAATATTTACAAGTGAGTACGTGTCAAAAAACATACCTCTATTCCAGTCCGCCATGTTGACGAGTGGAGTGACGTCATGATCAGCTGTGTACCTCCGGTCTGATAGATTCACGTGACCTCGGCCACTCTAACCCCCCCCCCCCCGTCGTTTGTCTTCTATAGTTTGTCCTGTCTCATCACATCCAGTCAGCATATCTATAGCCAGACTCAGTTTTAAGATTTAACTAATAAAGTAGTACATTTACTCAAATACTACATTTGGAAAGGCGACTTGTACTTTTCTTTCCATGCAACTTTATACTTCTAGGAACATTCCTTAGGAACTGCAGTTACATATCTGGTTCTTTTAAACAGTGGTGGAATGTAGTACATTTACTAAAGTACTGTACTTAAGTAGGCCTACAAATGTTGAGGTACTTGTACTTTACTTGGGTATTTACTTTTCATGCCACTTTCTACTTCTACACCGCTACATTTCAGAAAAAAAATATAGTAGCCTACTTCTTACTGCACTACATTCATGTGACAGCTTAAGTTACTAGTTACTTCCAGAGGGGTCTAAAGTATTCCCATTGAATACTCAGGTAGAAGTATAGATACTAGGGTTTTAAAAGTATCAACTCATGTTTTTACCCAAGTAAAAGTGTTAAAAGTACTAGTTTCAAAACTACAGAAGTATAAAAGTAAAAGTAATGTAAGGGGGAAAAAATGCCATTAAGGACAAAAGCTTAGCATTCTCTAAAAGCCATAATGACTAAAATGCTATATCAAAATAATAAATTGAATTTATATAGCGCTTTTCACAAACTCAAAGTTGAACTCACCTTGAGCTTTGGGGAACATCTTGAAAATGTTAATGTTTAAAAATTTGGGATGCACCTGTTTTAGCCACATTAATGCCCATTTTAAAATGCATTTTAGTACAATGCAAATACATTAAAGAACCATATATGTACATATGTGTATGAGCAATAACATGTGTTTCATGGAGATATGATGACTAGATGCCTTTAAGTATTGTAAAGGTGCAAAAAAAAGTCAAACTTCACAAGCATGTTATGATAGCCTTTATTGGAATGTAAATGTACATCGGACCTTGGCTGCAGGAATCTGTGAGGGCAACGGATTCACTCCGTCCGGATGACGCCAATTATCTGGATAGGGTTTTTTTTTTCAGCTGAAATGATTACACCATTAAACACACCTTTACACTTTGTAAAATGGAGGGATTTGTATTGATTGAGTACTTTTACTATAATACTTTAAGTATTTCCTTGGATCCTCACAGCAAATCATGCTCCTCTTCTGTGGAACCAGCTCCAAAAATTTGTTTCGGAAGGCAGACACCATCCCCACATTTGGGAGTGAGCTTTAAACGTTCATCTTTGATGAAGCTAGTTGGAGCAGCCCTTAGCTCTGCTGCTACAGGTTTAGACTGCCGGGGGACTCACTCTGACACACTGAGCTCCTCTCTCTCTCCATCTGTCCATTCCTGTCCTGTTAATGCATGTTGCTAACTTAGCTTCTCCCCCGGAGTCCTCGTTTTTCTAGTCTTGCAGATTTCCTTGGTTCTGCTCAACACCCACTTCTGCAAATATTTGTCTGTTTCTATTATTATTGCTACTGTTATACATATTGCTCCATTGTCCCCACTGCTATGGTTATTAGTCATAGTTCTTTAATAGTTGTGGTTGCTAGGTATTATCCCCTCCATCTCTATCTGGTTACTGCACATGGCGGCCCACCTAGGACCAGGCTTTGTTTTGAGGTTTATGCCTGTTAAGTTTTTTTCTTGCAGCTGCTGTACCAGATGCATGCTGTTGGAAATGAATTAGTTCCTGAAAAATTACTTACTTCCTAGGAAAGTTAGTCATAGTGTAAACACTTGAAACGAGTCGTTCAAAAAGTTCATTTTTAGGTATGGTTTATTGCAAGACAAAGATTTGCATTGTAATCTAGGGAGGCATTGCTATTTAGAAAACACTAAGTTCAATGGAAATTCGGTCAGTTGCTATGGCAAAGTCAATACATTTTTGTGAGCTCTACTAAGAACTTTAACTTTGTATACAAAAAGAGTGTGAATTTGGAGAAGATGGGGAGTTGATGGTTGGAACACAGAGTCACATGGTGGGGATTGTGAGTAACTTCCTTGATGTAAAAACAACTGAGCCCCAAGGTTATTAAATGTAGTAGCTGGACCCTGGTTTTGAATAACCCATAAAAGGCTCAGATTTTACGTTTTACACATGGCATCTTGGATGAAATAATTAACTAAGATCGAAACCCTTGAATGTCTCCAATTATGGTGGATGTGTAGCAACTTGTGGCCTGTAATATTTTTTAGTATCATTCCCCATCTTTAAATTTAAAGCAAACTTCCAGACAGAAAGATCTGCAGATAAGTGGAACGGAGTACAAAATACATGTGGATTGATTTCTGAGGTATGGGCAATAAATCAACCACTCTGGTTATCAATAAAGTCATATTCCTCAGAGGAACTGCATTTGAGCTGACCGGGTGTACAATGGGTCAGCGGGGTGTGTGTTGGGAGTGTGTTCCTGGGGGCGCGTTACACAATCATTTCCAGCTGTCGTGCGTATTCGATGACCTGTTGAGCCAGCTCCGTGGAGGGGATGGTCACCTCTTCCGTCCGTTGCTGCTGAGTGGTAAAAGAGTAATAGCCGTCTGGGCTCAAGCTCCATCCCCTCTGAAATGAAAATGAACAATCCGTTTGGGTTGTTTGGCATTTTCATTCTTTGTAGGCAAGAATCAAGGAAGGAATTTTGTTTCAATTACGGAAATATAATGAAAACGTGTTTGAGCCAAACAGCTGAAAGTTAAACAATAAGTTATGTTTGACGTCCTGCTACGCCCTGTACTGCTATTATTTCTAGTTATGGTTCTGTTATCTTTATTGCTACTGGTTATAATAAAAAACCTAGGCCTGCACGATTAATCATTATAAAACCAGGTGCCAAAAAAATCTGTTAGGTACTGCCAATTTGTTTTGTCATGGTTCATGTGTGCAACGAACATTACACTCTCTGAAAAGAAAAACCGTACAAGAGAATCGTGATATCAATTTTAAGCTGAAAAAAAATTGTGATTCATATTTTTCACTGAATCGTGCCGGCCTAAGACCAACTGGTATAATTATTATGAGTCATATTTCTCTATATCTGTATCAGTGCCTCTGTGTTCTGTTTTTTCCTTGTAATCACTGCATACTACTTCAAATAAAACAATTTATGTTTGTTTCCTAAACTCAAATATACATACCTTCTTGGCATACTCTGTCATCTTTTTTGGGGAACTGAAGAAAAGCACACGGGTGGCTTCACTGAACTGGATCTGCTCGTATGCTTTCTCTATGCAGCCTGCGATCTCATCACTGCAATTGAAAAGGTCAGTTTTAGTTAAAGTTATCATTAAAAGATGATGTCATTTCATCACATGGTGTTTTTGCACCCTGCTGATTACAGCACAATCATGATTAAAGACAATAAAATAAACAGGAGATGTCTACGACCACAGTATAACATAAGCTTAAAAAAAAAAAAAAAAAAAAAAAAAAGTCAAAACCAACAGACGTTTTTGGACTTGACCAAAATATTCAAATTAATTTGACAGGGAAAATAAACAGCATTGGCTATAAAGCCCACATAAATGACTATCAATGAAACAAGTGCAGAAATGATAGTAGGCATGGTTACCATACGGATTCTTACCGAATTGTGTCAAGCAGGATATCTATAAAAAAGGTGTAGCTCTCAGCAGGAATGTTGCCTTTGGCGAGAAATACTTTGTTGTAGCTTCCCTCCATCAAGTACTGAAAAGGACAAGAGAGGATATTATACATCATGTGGGTATTTCCATAAGTGTTTTTTAGCCACAATGTTCATATTATATGTAAATAGAGAATCCCACAGGGCCCTGCATTTATCTGGGCGTATGGTGATAATTTGTGGCAATTAATTAGTCACTTGAATCAGTAATTTGTGAGTAAAACATATCGCAGATGGCACATCAATTTATCTCAGCACAAAGTCAACCTGTAATGTATTTTAGTGACCCATGTAGATTGTGACCAGATGACCAGATTTTCACCATTTATTTTGCAATGCATTCCAGAGGCATGTCTACAGCGTTGTAGAGATGGGTTGGGCATTGCGGGACTACGGTGATGTGATCATTTGAAGGAATTAATTCCATAATCTGAGGTCATACAGCTGGTAGCCTGCCAATAAACCTCTAGGTGCTTCCCCCTGATCATCTGGTCACCACCCAACCAATTCCTACTGCACCAATAATGTAAAGATACTGATTTGAGTGTACAAATTACTAATTGAATGCACTATTTTTATTTTACCCTTGATACCCAGTCACAGCAGAACAACAAGACAATATCAAACGCTGAATTTGTGCTTTGTTGAAGAGTAAATTGCAGCACCTGCTCTAGGGACACTGGGTGTCTGATGTATACGTTGGTCTGAATATCACGTGCGCTCAGTCTCTCAAGTTCTGTGTGAAACTCAGACACGCGGTTCTGTGACAGCAGAAAGAGCAAGTTGAGTCCAAGTAGCTGGTGCATGTAGGCAGCTTCAGGCAGTTCCTCCCTTGATGAGAAAGAAAGAGAAAAAGCCAGTGAGTACTACTTTGTAGCTAAATCCCAAACTGAACACATTAAAAAACAAAAAAGGTGACATTACTTGTAATCAAAGTAGTAACATTTTAGCTGGGCCATGTATCTTTCAAAGGACGGTATGTCCTTCTTGAGGATACTCCACAAGGCTCCAATTTCAAGGACATCACCTGGAACACAGACACACAACGGTCCAAATTAGAGACGACATCTGCTATGCCAAACACTTGTTTAATATGAATGTTTTCTGTCAGCTTTACTCACGAGCTAAAATGAGCTGCTGCTTAGTGAGCGCGGAGCCACTGGTAGGTAAGAAGTTCAGTTCCAGTAATGAAACCTGTAAAAAATAAGTTAAACTTCATTTTATGCAAATCTTCAAACTTAATGTGTCACTTGTGTTATCCAAATGGTTTGTCATCATAATTCTCCATCAGTGGTATCTGGTCCTACCAGACTCTGGTACATTTCATTTGTGCAGAGAGTCTGGCCCCTCTCCATTGACAAGTGTCAACTTCCTTGAAGGCGGGTACTCTGTTGAAGTTAAAAACTATTGTTGTGACCTTTGGCCGTGACGTTGGTTCATCATCGCTAGGGTTCGCCTTTGCAACTCCTTCACCACTAACGGAGAGGGCTGGAAAATCAAACTATCCCCGAGCCCTGTGGGGAGGAGGGCCACAACATCATGGCCGCCAACAAAACTCAGCAAAGACGGTTCTTGCTCGGGCTTTAACTTCTTGATATCAGGCAGCGTTGCCACAACAGACCAAATGGCTTCGCTCACATCTTTCTCCGCCGCCATTACACAACTACAACTCAAACTAGCGCACAACCTCAATGTCATCCTTCTCAGCCACTCCCTCTGTTCGCTGATTGGACCGGTACCGATCGGACCGGAGAAAACCCGCCAATATACCGCAAACCCAGACGTAGTACTGAAGGAAAATGAAAATTGAGCGGAAGTACGTAGGAAGCAGAGCCAGGCTACATCGGTGGTGGATTGTAACTAAATACATCTAATCAAGTTGCTGTTGTTGTTTTTTTCTATTTAATGCTACTTTCTACTTCTACTCCACTACATTTGACAGCTTTAGTTACTTTACGGTTTCAGATTAGTAATACAAAATGAACTAATGAATTATGATAAATCTTTTATTACTGGTTGCAACATTTAAGTGATGTGAACATAAGGGCATCAAAAATGATAATCTAGTAATATATTATTCTGAAATTGGTCAACTTTATGAGTATTTTAAGTCAATTTTGATAGTAGTACTTACGTGCGTTTATTTAAGTAATAGGGTTAGGTTAAAAGGAGGACCTTTGCTTGTAACATAGTATTTGTACACTGTAGTATTGAGACATTTACTTAGCTAACGCTAGACCTGAATATTTGTGCATTTCGAACGTGCTGTCAGCTCGTCCTGTGACGGCACGAACGTACTCTATTTCAGCAGCAATTATCTTTCGCTAAGATGCGTTTTCGGTAACGTTATCAATTCCAGGTTGAAACTAGTGACAATGAATTAGTCAACGGTACGTTAACGTAACGTTAGCAACTCTGACTGTCGTGACAGACATCTTAAAATGATTAAATTCACTTATCAGCCAAACACTAACATGTAGTTAACAAATGGAAACGCAGTGGTATCACCCTAAACTTAGTATTAATGTGGGTGTCTAAAGTTTAACGTTAACTAATAGAAAACTCTAAACACAACGTTAGCATGGCTAGCATAAGTTAGCAAGCTTATGCCAGCTACATTTGCTAACAGCACTGGCGCTTCTAAATAGACAGTGTTCCTGGTTGGACTCATGAAAATAAAACGACGATTTGATGTGCGACTCTACCTTAAGTTTACTCAGAAGGTCTCCACATTTACTCAGGTTTGGGTTTTTCTTGTTCCACTCTGCTTTGAGTGTCTCGTACAGCCCTGCAGTCTCTTTCAACGCCATGGTGATTCTGCAAAATATACGACACCGGCCACCGTAATACGTTAAATAACTGTCGTGAAGCACTAGTGTTGCTATGGACGTAACGTTTTCCTTGAGACCAGACGTTGGCTCAAGATGGCGGCAATTAACACAGAGCGGT
Organism: Etheostoma spectabile; assembly: GCF_008692095.1. Lineage (NCBI taxonomy): Eukaryota > Metazoa > Chordata > Actinopteri > Perciformes > Percidae > Etheostoma > Etheostoma spectabile. The sequence continues at coordinate 30,477,708 of NC_045735.1, read as the reverse complement.
GGTTGAATGACTTACCAAACCATACTATTTTCCAAAAAATACGAGGGAAGTTGGATCCGAAGCCCAACGCAAATGACAGAGGGTTCGCTAAAAACCTCACCTTTTGTTTGGGTGGGGACTTGTTCGTGTGGGACGACACAGACCGCGTGTTTTACACGACCAACTTGCGACAGATGAACACCGATGAGAGTCGCAGCAGCGGGAACTATCAAACCTTGCTGTGCATCAACCCTCCTCTCTTCGAACTGTGCCAGGTGTTGCTAAGTCCAACTCAGCACCACGTCGCGCTCATCGGGCAGCGGGGCGTCTCGGTGCTGGAGCTTCCTCAGCGGTGGGGCAAGAGGTCCGAGTTCGAGGGCGGACGGAGCCAAATCAACTGCAAAACCATCCCGGTGGCGGAGCGCTTCTTCACCAGCTCGCCGTCCGTGAGTCTGCGGCAGGCGGCCTGGTACCCCAGCGAGACCGACGAGCCCCACCTGGTGCTGCTCACATCCGACAACACCATCAGGTTTTATGGCTTGAAGTCGCCCCAGACGCCGGCCAAAGTCCTGTCAGTATCCCAGTCGGATGATGACAGCAGTGGTCAACCTCCGGTCCGCTCCTACGCTGCGTCTCTGGGTGAGATAGCCGTGGCGTTCGACTTCGGCCCGATTTCGTCGCCCCTTCGGCAGCAGGCGGCACAGCGCTCCAGAGAACAGCACGTCTACCCGCTGTACATCCTCTACGAAAATGGGGAGACCTATGTGAGCTACACGAGCCAGACAAATGGTGTGAGTCTAACTAAACCCGCCGGACCCCTCCCGATGTATCCCGCAGCAGAGGATAACTATGGCTATGATGCTTGTGCCATCCTCTGCCTGCCCTGTGCGCCCAGCATCCTGGTCATCGCCACAGAAACAGGCACACTGTATCACTGTGTGGTGCTGGAGTCTGAAGAAGAGGAAGATGCGGGGGCGGTGGAGAAGTGGATCCGAGGCACAGAGGCAGTGCCGGCTCTCTATGTGTTTGAGTGTGTTGAGCTGGAGCTCACCCTCAAAGTAGCCACAGGAGAGGACGAAGAGCCTCAAGAGTTTGATTTCACCTGCCCAATCAGACTGCACAGAGACCCCCTGTGCCAGCACAGGTATCATTGCACCCACGAAGCAGGCGTGCACAGCGTGGGGCTCATCTGGGTCAACAAGTTGCAGAAGTTCCTCCAGTCAGGCGAGGAGGATAAGGACAGTCTCCAAGAGCTAGCTGCTGAGAAGCGCTGCATTGTGGAGCACATTCTGTGTACCAGACCACTCCAATCTAGCCAGTCTGCTCCAGTTTGTGGCTTTCTGATTGTGTCTGACCTTTCCTTGGGTGCCACCATGGTTTGCATCACCAGCACCTATGAGTGCATCCTGTTGCCGCTGCTGAGCTCCATCCGCCCTCCCTCCCCTCCCCTGCTCTGTTCCCATCCGGGTCCAGGGTCTGGCAGCTCCCCCCTGCGCGGGATGGCCGACGACTCTTTCGAGCAGCACATCCGCAACATCCTAGCACGCAGCTCCACCAATCCTCTCGTGCTGAAGGCCGGGGACAAGGACACGTCACCGCCGCCTCCGGAGTGTCTGCAGCTCCTCAGTAGAGCCACGCAGGTCTTCCGCGAGGAGTACATTCTCAAGCAGGACATGGCCCGCGAAGAGATGCAGAGACGGGTGAAACTCCTGACGAGCCAGAAGAGCAAGCAGCTGGAAGAGTTGAGTCTATGTCGGGAGGAGAAGAAGAGTCTGAGGGAGGCAGCGGAGAGGCTGGCTGATAAGTACGAAGACGCAAAGTATCGCCAGGAAGCCATTATGAACCGGGTTAAAAACGTGCTGGGCAGCCTGCAAAGCCAGCTGCCCATACTGTCAAACAGTGAGAAGGATATGAAGAAGGAGCTGCAGAGCATCAGCGATCAACTGAAACACCTGAACAACTGCATCAGACAGGTGACCATGAAGATGGAGTACCAGAAGACACAAGTGGACAAGGATTCACCTGCAGCCAGGACCACAGTGTCCCTCAACGCCCACCAGAAGAAGGTTGTTCAGGATGTCCTCAGAGAACAGGGACAGCAAATTGGTGACATGATGAAACAGATCAAAGACATCAAAAACCATTTTAGTTTCTAATTTGCTGGAGAAAGCAGTAAGCATATATTGCAAAAACATAGGGAACACAATTCAAATGTTATCAAATCTGCATTTTTGTGACAATGTGATGAGAAGCTGAGTTGGTGCGTCAGTCATGAGCTAATGTGCCATGTGTGGAATAGTTTTTTTTGCATAGAAAGATATTTTATTTTTGCTGATATAACTTTACCTTTGATACTACATGTTGTTTTCTCTTAATAGGGATACGGTCTGTATAAACATGTTGCATATTCCTTACATCACTGTTACTAAATGTTAACGTTTGAGTGCTTTATTCCGAGCAGAATATGTCATGGATAGGCAGGTACAACGGGAAATATTTGAGCTTTTCAGCATGGTTTGCTTACTTTTTGGATTAAATAATAAAAACAAAATTAAAGTTGTCAGTAACCGTCTTTACTCATTTGTGACACATTACTTCAATAACTATTTTACAAGTGAATAAAAAAAAAAGGAAGGTTACAGGAATGGTCTTTATTGTTGTCTTCAGGGTTTTTTTAATTGCTTAATGCACGGGTCAAAGCTGCTTGTCAAAACTCACACAGTAAGAGAAACATGAGGGGACCAACCTGTGAATCATTTCTATTGGTTTCACACAAAATGCCTTTCCATCTATGTTGTCATTCATACTCCATCTGTAGCACGTTGTTCAAACGCTAAGGCTGCTTTGAAATTGATTAAAACTTATTGACTGAATGAGGTTAATTTTTCTGAAAGAACCATATTAAAATACACACATCTTAGCCAAATATTTACAATCAAATTAAAAAATCATTCCAAGCAGCTGATTTCAGCTGAAAGAGCAGAGATAAGATGTGGCTGAATGCAGATGAGAGGGAGGAACCGTCCCAGCACTGAACACTATGAGTGACCATGCTACAGCCTACATGTTGTTGTTTTGCAGCTATTATTGCAGGTTTGGATCTTCAGGAATCTTTTGGAATCAGTTTTGGTTCAACTTTTAATTAATTTCACAAATAAATTACTGTATGCACAGATATAAAAAAATTGAATTGAATTGAATATAGTGAAACAGATTTCTGATTCACTCTTGGTACATATACTTTAGTACAGTTAAGTTGAAAGGGTGTTATTCATATTCTATAATGAAATACTGATTTTGTGTGAAAAATCCAACTTTAAAGATAAAAGTAGATATTTTATGTAATGCTCCCTACTGTTAGTGTTTCTCTCTTCAGAGCCAGTATGGATAGGAAGGGCAACTACAGCAACCAGTATTACATATGTACAGATTTGGAAAAATGTCAACAGATCCTTTATTAACATGTTACACAATGAAACACGTGTGTACACAGGGTACAGTACCAAACGTACACAATTGTACTTCAATCACTCTAATCAACACTGAGGTACAGGTATAGGAAAGACAAATTCAAACAGGACTGGCAAACATAAATCAAATGAAAGAAAAGGAAGAATAAAAACACTCAGACAATAAAACTTCATACATACATATATTCCTAAAATGATATACCAAATTGCTGCCTAGCTCATTCCGTTTAAGGTCATTTTTTTAATTTCCTAGTTTTAACTGTCATAAGCCACAACAAGGTTTACATTAGTTGGTAGTCAATCCTCTCTATGTACTAGCTCCATACCTTTCACAAACACACGAAACACTCCCAAAACTTTCTTTAAAAAAAAGGCTCTTCCCTCTTTTTTTTCTTTCCTTTTTATCCTGAGGAAAAGTTCATATTTTCCCAACCCAATATGTGTATCTGCTGGTCTTCTTCCAAAATAATGCAATTGGTTTTTTAGCATGCAAAACACACCCTATCTATCATTTGTCCTCTTTAGGTGTACCTGTGATCATTGGTGGAATGTAATTAAGTACTGCACTAAAGTAACTAAGTACTGTACTAAAGTACACATTTGTACTACACATTTGTACTATGTACCTTACTTTAGTCTTTTCTTTTCATGCCACTTTCTACTTGCAATCCGTTACATTTCAGAGAGAAATCTTGTACTTTTTCTCCACTACATTAGTCTGACAGCTTTACTTACTTCACAGATTAAGATTACTGCACACAAAACACACGTAGTTTATAAATCTTATGTGTTATTATAAATGAAACTAGCCAACGATGTAAGGGCCTACAAGTCCAGCTGAAGTGATTAGACCATTAAACACACAACTGCTGGATCCTTCACACTTTCTAAAATGGGTTTTATGATTTATCTGCATCGAGTAGTTTTACTTTGAATTCTTTAAGTATATTTTCCTGATGGTACTTACATACTTTTAATTAACGTATTCAACGCGGGACTTTTACTTGAAACAGAGTATTTTACAGTGTAGTATTATTACTTTTACTTAAGTAAAGGATCTAAATACTTCCTTCACTACTGCTTGTGATCTTTAGGCTTAGTCTTAAAAAGTGATAAATAAGAAATAAGTAAATTAAATAAAAAGTAATAAAACAAAAGGTAATAAAAAGTGAACCTATTCCTTTCAAAGTACACAGCTGAGTGCCTCCAGTCTGCCATCTACAGTTGGACACTGTTGTGAACAGTTGACGTGGTTGCCAGGGATCCTGTCTCCACCAGATGTCCCCCCTCTCCAGATCGGGGACCTCAGTTTGTCTTCCATGGCAGGTCTGCTGGAGAGGAATTCCCCACGTAAACACTGAGTGACGTATATACGGAGACCCCGGTTTTGTTGAGTAAGCTTCATTGTTGGGGACGCCTGATCCTCTGCCCCCCCCCCCCTTAATGTGGCAGCACCGTGGAGCTTGATTGGAGTAAACAAAGTCATAAATCATCTCGACAAACAACACAGCCTAATTATGTTATTTAAACAGCTATGGAGATTGCATTGATTTTTTTACTCTACACTTTAAAAGGCTTTTGGTAGCAATGATTAAAAAATACCCAAAAAGCACCAATAAGTTATTTTCTAGTGAAAACATTTGAGAACATCGCATTGAATTTTGTCCTTACTTGACATTTCTTCAGATGTGATTTCTCTCTCTCTCTCTCACACACACACACACACACACACACACACACACACACACACACACACACACACACACACACACACACCACAACACAGTGAGAGGTGTGGCGCGCTGCAGGTCTAGCTCAGGAATTTCCCAAATAGGGGGCTGTTGTTTAAGTCTTTCATAAAGGTACAGTGTCTAGATCCTGTGTAGGACCCTAGGAAAGGAGATATTAATAACTCTTGGGCCAACCCACCACATTCTTCACATGTGAGTCACTGTGAGCCAGAGAGCAGGGAGGAAAGAGAGAAAACAGAGGCGCTGCAGGCCTCTGTTTCTCATTTGTCTTTCTTTCCATGGAGGAGTAGAGCAGGGAGGCCACCCCTTCTTCTTCTTCTACTTCTGCAAACCTTAAACGCCTTAAGTGAAACACACACACGGCTCTACACTGGACACATATTTCTGCTTATAATACCGCATACTCTACTCAGGATCAAACTTTACAAGCATGCTAGTGATGAAGTGAATGCAGAACTGAACGGGGATGATGGGGGTGGACTATTTAACTGTGTGAGGGAGATAAATAGGCTTCAGATGGTGGGAATTAGAGAGCATCGGAAAATGGTGGTATGGGTACTTGGCAGGGGAGAGTGTGACTCAGTGTTTATCTGCTCCGTCATAGAGACCAAGTGAGCTTGATAGAAAAGAAAACCTTGTTAAAAGAGTGCCACATTAAATGCACTCAGCTATTAGGTCCGTACCGTGCACTTTGTTTCATTTAGGACTTTTTTTCATTGACTCAGTGCTTTACGTCTTAAGTCTTTATTTAATTTACTTATTAAAGAGAGTGCTCAGATTGAGCCCATTTGAGGATTTTTACAGCATCTCTACATCACATTTTATTGATTATGTGTCTATTTATCTGTAGTATTTGCGTATGTGTAATCCAATACACTAAAAAAAGTCACTGAAGAGACAGAACACAGTCAGGTAACTTTATTGGGTTAACGTAAGAACAGTCGGTGGAGCCGTGTACAGTAGTCAGTAATATATCAATCATCAATTACAAGTTCACCTCAGAATGTCATGTTCTTGGATACAACTGAGGTCTCGCTCCTGCACATAAAACAAAAACAAAAAAATCCAACAGCAACAAAATACAAAAATAATATATAAAGTTTATGCACAAAAATGTGGCATGTGAAGCATCAAAAGTGAAACGCATTCAGGTTATTAGGTGTGTGCTGCCAGTTTAAGTCAAAAAAATGCTATAAACAAATCATTGAAAATGGCATAATCCTACAAATTATCACCAAGATAATACTACCAAGTCATTGAAGGAATGTTCAATGTAAAGGTTCTAATACAGAAAAGGTGAGCTCTGTATGCTTTCAAATATAAGCAGAATACTGCTCACTTAGAGGGCGCCAGCCTTTATTTACTTCTGCTCTGCAAACACAAGTAGATATATTTTTAAAGCTCGCCATGAAAAGCTAACTTTGAGGAGCCAAAGGGATGAAGCAACCAGACCCATGTGACTTCTTAATACACAATATTTTGCAGTAGGTCCTTGTGATAGTCTCAAAGGATTGGCTTACACTTGAATACAATATGTTCCATTGTGTGAGACCGAAATCAGTCTCAGAGGAAAAAGTTGTACACATTTAGGGCTGCAACTAACGACTATTATTTTCATAGTTGATCAATCTGTCGATTGTTTGGTCTCTAAAATTTAAGAAAATGGTAAAAAATGGTGATCTGTGCTTCCCAAAGCCTGAGATGACGTCCCCAAATGTCTTTGTTTGTGTCCACAACTCAAAGGTATTCAGTTTACTGTCACAGAAGAGTGAAGAAACTAGAAAATAGTCACATTAGACAAGCTGGAATCAGAGACGTTTTCCTTTTTTCACATAACAAATGACTCAAAGCAAGTTATTGATTATCAAAATAATTGGTGAATAATTTAATTGAGTGGCACAACAGATCGATTAATATTTGCAGCTCTAAATGCATTACATGGAAACGTTTTGACGTGGGTCTGGGGAGTGTGTGTGTGTGTGTGGGGGGGGATAACAAATACAAACGGCGGCACAGCCCATAGAGAAGAGTCTCTCTCAGCTCCAGGGACTTGTGTCATGTCTACGCATCCGAACCCTTCTGCCTGCGCTTGGAGGGCGGGATCAGACGCGTGGGAAGCTCCGGGGGCAGACCGTGGCCCTCTAGCTTCACCTCGATCAGGTGGCTGGCCAGGGCAAACTCTTCATCATCCAGCATGCCGTCGTGGTCCACGTCGGACAGCTTCCAGATGCGACCCAGAACCGAGTTGGGCAGGCGGGAGCTCTCCATCCAGTCCTTGGCCTTGTTGCCGCTCAGCTTCCCCTCGCTGGGAGCCAGGTTATAGAAGATCTCGTCATACTTGGGCTTGTCTTTGGTCACCACCCAGTCTTCCTCCTCCTCGCATCCCTCTCCGTTCTCCATGGTGAAGGGGTCGCCCTCCCCGAACGGCCCAGCGCGGGTCCCGATGAAGGCCCCGCCCTGCACGCCCGGCTGCTCGCCCGCCTCCAGCTCCTCCTGCCGCAGCAGAGGCATCAGCTTGGAGATGTCCGCGGAGAGCAACTCATCCAAGGCTGTCATCAGATTAGGCTTCAAGGTTTTGAACTTGGTGAAGTCATGAACCATCAGTTGCTCCTTTAAAATGGAATGACACAAATGTGTTAGCCAGTAGATCAGGGGTCTTTATTGTTTTGTAAGCCACGGACCCCATAACTGAAAGAGAGATGGAGCAGTGACCCACTATTACATATAGCCTATTGTAGAACATTAAGCTGCGTATTAAACTGGGCCTACAATAATGTGTAGGGTGGCTTAAAACTTTTATACATACCGTTTTAGTGCATGGAATACACTATTAAAATAATAATTGTTGGCATGATTTTACAAAACATGTTTCAATGTTAAACATACAGCATCTCTGCTCTCTGAACTATTCAGACTTCAGGGCCAACGGGTCTCTGTGATAAGATAACGCTGACCCTGAAGTTGGATAAATAACAACATAGCTTTCACAGCTATCCTCACTCATTCCAGCATACATGCACTTGATGTGCATGTGTTGCTGTGGGTCCATCTTCAGATGATTAAATAAACCTACAGAAAGACGGGTGTCGCCTGTCTATTTAAGCAGGAACTGCCCTCACAGTAGTTTCACAGAAGTATTTCCGTCACTGGCTCCCAGATGTGCCCAGACTCAGACTAACCTGCATCTTGGCACAGTCGGGGAAGTCTCCAGGAGAAATGTTGTGCTGCAGCTGGATCTTAGAGAAAATCACTGGCAGCTGGTAGATCAGATTCTTCTTTTTGTTGTCCTTCCTGAAGACAGAAGGCATCTCCTGCTTCAGGTAGCTGATGATGTGGGCATGGACCTGGGAGGGAGAAAAGAAAACGTACCAAGGTTGTAACCAGGGGCGGAGCCAGACATTGTTCTGGGGGCATGCTCTATTTACGGTAGTTATATGCAGCCGTACGTAGTAGAATGTCTGAAAATCATTTTGGAAAAACATGATAGTTGCCAAGTATCATCCTGTAGACGTTATCCTGTTTTGTATGTAACTTTTCTCCAACTGACTTCATTATTCTGAAACCTAACTAACTAATGTTGAGGATGATCAAATGTCAATGCTGCCACCTTAGAAGAGGCAAAAACTACCTGAAGTATTTTTAAGTTACATAACAGCTAGGTTAGGAATTCGGAGTAAACGCCATTACTGATCTTGAAATGTATTTTTAGTAGAGTTCACTGAATGAATGGCAATAATTCCCCATTAATGGAACGTTTTCTCTGTTGATTTGCCGGTCCGGTCATAGAGAATGAGGGGAAATGACACAAAGTTAAAGCCCCAGAACACCACCCCCACCCCACCCAGCCCCGCCTCTGGTTTTAACACAACTAACAGGGTTAAAGTGCACTGATGTCAACCCGTCAATAAACATTTAGTGTACACATGTTGCCGGGCCAATAAAACCCACCCTGACCAGACGTGCCCTCTTGACCAGGTCATTGAGCTTGCGTAAAGCTGCGTTGCGAGGGAGGTTTTGGATGTCAGCGAACAGATCCTCCTCCTCCAGCTCAAACAGCTTTCGGTTGTCGGCCACCATCAGCGGCTCGGACCAGAAGGAGCCGATGTAGACACGCAGAACCTCCGGGGTGCCAAACACCTTTCCCAGGGACCACATGAGTGCACCGTACACCCTCATCAGCTGCTGGGTGCCCACCATGTCGGCCTTGTTGAGCACCACACGCAGCTTGTCCTCGTTGCCTTTCAGGGCGCCGATGGCCTCGGAGAACTCGTCTGAGATCTCCAGTTTGTGGGCATCAAACAGCAGGATGATGCGGTCCACGCGCTCGGCAAACCAGCGCAGCACAGCCGGGAAGTCATAGCCTGTTTTGGATCGAAAAAGTTGGATTAGGGCTGCACCATGTGAGGAAAACATGCAGTAATGTTGTTGAACATCGCAATAATGATATTGCCGGCGATAAATGAACTTATAGTGTATTCAGTTATCTAAACCTAAAGGAGAAACAAAAAGGAAGCAGGAGAGGGGGGGGGGGGAGAAGGTGTACACGATCAATAGTAGGGGTAGTTGCTCAGTTCATAGGGAGTGGGGTTGGGAACTGAAGGGCCGCAGGTTCAAGTCCCCGTATGGACCAAAGTATGGAGTGTGGATTAGTGGCTGGAGAGATGCCACTTCACTTTCTGGGCACCCTAAGGTGCTTTTGAGCAAGGCACCATACCCCCTCTGCTCAGGGCGCTGGTCCAGCCCGGCAGCCAACTCACTCTGACATCTCTCCATTTGTGCATGAATGGGTCCTGAGCATGCGTGTGTGTGTGTATTTCAGGCCTGTCTGTGTGTAGTGATTACTAGCAAAACAGAGTCTAAATTGTAATTTCCCCACTGGGGGATCAATAAACAGTATAAATTATTATTAATTAAACCCTTCCCAACTCCTCTTTTCTGTGTGTCTCTAAACCAGCTGTGCACTCAGACACCAGGGCTGCACTGTATGCATGACATATTAAACTATCCTTTATGTAAATATGGAAAATATCTAAAATATATTACTCTCCAACCATACTGACAGGTCCCCCTACATTTTCAGCAATTCATTTCTTAATGTATTTAATGTAGAGGATTAAGTTTTCCACATGAGTTTAGCTCGTTTGATTACATTGCAAAAGCACAGCTGTTTAGTACTTTTTCAAATCTCACATTCAATCCTTAAAAACACCAGAGCAACTACACTGAGGAAAATATGTAAATGCATGAAAAACTTCTGTCTGTCAGCAGTGGAATTTAATTTATTACATTTTCTCAGTAGAGAAAGTAAGACTGAAGTACAATTTTGAGGTAATTGTTTACTTGAGTAATACAATTTTGTGCTACTTTATACTGTACTTTTTACTCCATTTGATAACTTTGCATAATTCAGATTACTAATACAAATTCTTATCAACAACTACAATATGATATAGTGGTATATGTATATACACAGCAGTATATTAAGTTAAATTAGCCCCACCGTTAGCCGCTGCAACATTGTAGTGATATGTGCATTCATCTATCAGTGATTATAATCCAATAATATAATGTATTATTCTGAAATGGGCCATTCTGCATGATAAGTACACACACTTTTTGTACCTGAAGTACATTTTGATGTTTTTGTACTTTGACTTAAATACATTTAGAATGCAGGAGTTTTACTAGTGTATGAACAGTGTATTTCCACACTGTGGTATTGTTACTTTACTTAAGTAAAAGCTCAGAGTTCTTCTTCCACCACTGTACAAGTCTAACAAAACCCAGTTTGATATTTTTGTGTGATCAACATGATTATCCTCAAAAGGTCAGTTCACCCAAATGACAAAAACAGCTAATTTTCACACCTACCGTCTGTGGTATAGTCAAAAAAGACGGGTGTGGTTTGTTATCTTCCTTGGTTTTAAGATATCCATCTCTGAATGGTCTCTCAGGGGAAAGTGTTGGGTCTTTGTAAATGATAGAATGTGCTCTAGACCTACTCTATCTGTAAACTGTCCTGAGATAACTCCGGTTATGATTTGACGCTATAAATAGAATTGAATTGAAATTGTCGCGCTCAGAGAATTGCATCATGTTTTCCAAAAACAATGCCCCAGTTACTCTGGATAACCAACAGACGTCACTGGAACTACTTTTTACCAAAGAAATACGGGATTATCCAGAGAAACTGGAACGTTTTTTCTTTTTTCTGGAAAGACATGTTGAAGTTGAGTTTTTCATTATCGCATTGCTGTGAGCACCACAAACTACATTCCATTCACCTCCATTGAATTGGGGGGGCGGGGGGAGTATTTCAACACCTCAGCAGATAAACTCAAAACCATCTGCAAGACCCCACCGGTGGTAAGTGAGGAAATCTGTTTATCACGGTTTTGATGCACTGACTCGTATTAATTGCATCATGCAGATTGACTTGAGTGATAATGGGTTACTTAAAGCATGGATGAATAGAAAAAGTGAAGAACTACTGTGAGATGATGATATGTTATTTCTCAAAAGAACATTCCTTCCGATATGCTGACAGACTCTTCGTCAGTGCCGTCTCTGTTCCTGGTTAGGATTTTATGGCTGCGGCTAAGATGTTTTCTTGCCCCCGCTGCCAAGTGTTATTGTGACAGAGTAGATTGGTCCCATGGGTTAGCCAGGCGTGCCAAGGAGATGAGTTTGTGAGCCGACGTTGAAGGATGTATGGTCTCTGCAGGCCTCCCCCCCCCCCCCATTCCCTCTCCTCACCTTTGTCGCGTCTCTCACCTCGGCTCACTCTCTGCTTGGCCCCGGACAGGATCCCCGGCGTGTCGATGATGCTGATACTCTCCAGAACCTGGTTGGGCATCTGGGCGCACTGGAACCTGGTGTTTGCATCAGCGCACACAGTAGAAAAGTCCCATTTACTCGTGGTTCCCAAACTACTTATTTTAAAGGCATTTTAGGCCTGAATTTATTTGTCAGGACAGCTTAGACATATGAGAGAGAGGGGGCATAACATGCAGCAAAGGGCCGCAGGTCCAATTTAAACCTGCAGGGTGCATGATTCAGAAAATGTCATGATTCGATTAAATATTGATTTTTAGGCTCAAGATTCAATAGGCAATTTTCGATTCAAAAACGATTCTCAATTAAAAATCACGATTGACAGTATGTAAATGTGGTTACTTTTCCCATGTGATAGTATATACATTACAAAAAAAATAATTTGTATCAATTTTGGGAATTTTTATGAATCGATTTTGAATCTGTAGAGCTTGAATCGCAATACGAATGTAAATTGATTTTTTTGCACCCCCCCCACCCATTAGGCATGACAGGGGGGGGGGGGGGGGGTGTGACATGCAGTAAAGGGCTGCAAGTCGAATTTAAACCTGCAGCCACTGCGGCGAGGATTGAGGGCTACCCAAGCACCCCGGTTCCCAAACTTTTTAGCATCAAGGACCCCTAAGCTGCAGACCACGGATGCCCATTTCAGAAGTTTTCGTCCCAGGGCACCGCACATGATAGGAGTTTTGCTTTTAGAGGTTTTATTACTGAAATTATATGAAACCCATGACCGTACTAGTCGCAAATTCTTCCATTGTGTTACTTATGGATGGAATCGGAATCGTAGTTAACAAATTAGTCCCTGTTTTGCTAGGGAACTGCTGGGACCCCTTCAAGTATAGCCGGGCAATAGGGACAAAATTAAATATCACGACATTTATGACCAGCAGGGACGGTTGACAAATGGCGCTTTCACAAAATATGAACACAATGATATTCAAAATAAATAATCAGAGGTAGTGTGGATATAATGATAAAGTGGGTAAAGGCAAATAATAAAACCGCTAGAACAGTTTGGTAAGCTCAGAAAATGACATCACGTTACTGTGATGCAGCCTTTAAAAGCAGGAAAAGACAACACTTGTGTCATAACACGATATTACGATATTACAGCCCTGCCTTCAAGGACCCCTGGGGGGGGGTCCCCAGACCCAACTTTGGGAACCAGTGACCAATAACATTAAAGACTAAGTTCAGAGAGGTCCGTTTTGTTTGAAAACAGTGCAGAAGGACATCATCTAAATCATGTGGAAAATAGTTAACTCTCTAAAAAGCCAATGTGATCTAGACAGCAGATTGGAAGCTGCCCTCTCCAGCACCCCCCCCACCCCCCCCAACCCCTCACCTCTCCCTCCACAGGCCATTGTGTTCAAGCAGGCCTCTCATTGCTGAGGGCTTCCTGAAGGAAAATGAGCACCACAGCCAGAATCAAACAATAAGCCCCACTAATGATGTGTGGCTTACAACAACAACACCACTTCCTGCGACTTATGAACTTAACGAGCCCGCCGGTCCCAGAACAGGAAGTCAAAGCAAAAGGAGAGACGCAATTGCGTTCACAAACACACCCTGGCGAGGGAGATAGGGACTTTGGAAAACTGGCATCAGACATTTCACGTTAGAGCTCCATCAATAGTTGGACTGTGTGTTCACATCTAGCCTGCATGGCCATGTCCCTGACAGCTAACAGCCTTTTTTTTGTAATAACATGTGATTTCTTTGCAGTGGAAAAACATGCACAGAAATTTGGCCGCCCCCACAGTAAACAGAGCAGAGGAAAAAAAAACTTCAATGTTAAGCTTTCTCAGGTTTCCTGAGCCTTAAAACGCCTGTGACTTCATTTGTTTGTCTTTACACCGAGGGGCTGTGGCGCCCTCTGACCTCCTCTTTCAACGTGCGTACATGGCAGTTCCTATCTGCCATGTACGCATGAGCGCATCAGCTTTCATCACCCTCTCGGGCGATGTCGCTCCCTTTCTCCATTTTTCCACAAATAAGGAAAGTGCCTCCCCGCTCTGAAATTTGGCACAAGGACTTGAAATTCCAAAGAGCAAAAAAAAAAAAATGTTCTGTTATCTCTCCTTCTTGGGTTCTCTCACACAAAGTCTGTCCAGTTGATGCCAATATCTATCTGGCTCCCTGAGTGGAATCATTACACAACACACTGGGAATAACAGCCCTGCTCTCACCTGTTGAGAAAGGTGTTCCCAAAAGGGTTGAGTTTGCGGAAAGGCTTGTTGGGGTCTACGATGAGGGCGTTCCCGGGGATGACTCCCTCCACCTCCCCGTGCATGATGGCAGTGAAGCAGTCGGTGGTGGGTTCAGGTCCCACCCTGCTCCCAGGAATGTCCTGCTCCAGTAGATACCTGTCAATCACACATATAGCTCGAAATGATTTAAGTACTGGTTCTTAAATAAATTAAGCAATCACGCAAAAAATGTTAACAGTGAACAAATGGTTAATGCAGGACTGCAGGACCAAAACCAATAACTGAGGTTTCTGCATGTTTAAAGGAAGTTTTTCCTCGATGCTGTCGCACAAAGTGCTTGCTCTTGAGGGGGAAATGTTGGGTCTCTGTAAATTATATATATATATAGAGTGTGGTCTAGACCTGGGGTGTCAAAAATACGGCCTGTGGCCCATAACTGGACCGGCAAAGGGTCGAATCAGGCCCACTGGATGACTTTGCAAGTGTGAAAATTGCAGAGAAGTATTTAAAGCTTCAGTGCAAAACTTTTTGTTATTAATAAACATCTGTTACATTCAAGCCATGGCCAAATGAGTTGTTACAAAGCTAATTAAGACACAAGACTAACAGCTCCACACAACTCTCTCTGTATGCCTCAGTATGGCTATGTTCAGAAGATTGTGTTGTCCGGCGACTTTCCGTGCAGAAACTCAAGTGAAGATAATGACCTCTTCTGAAGAGTACATCATGTTTTTTTTAATCCTCCGCGTCCTCCTTGGCTACTAGCAAATGGAGGAGGGAGGGTTAGGGGGGGAGGGGGTGTTGGGGTGCCCAATCACGAAAGGCTTGTATCATGTGAACGCGCCAACAGTTTTGTTACTTAGAATTCCTAATGGGGGAGACAGAAACTCCACACTATAGCTTTAATTCCAATTCCAAATTTATCACTAATCTCAAACAACATCAGAGTTCTTTTTCCGTAATTTTTTGACTTTTTTCTTAAAATGTTACCCCTCTCCCAGGTCCGTAAAATTATTTTTGTTCCTACTATGGCCTTAGAACGCTGCCGTAGCAGAAGCAACTTGCGTTTGCCAACATCAAGCTGACAAGAAACTCCGAGGCAGATGGTTTCTGATCTTTCGGGAGAGCTTTACGGGTCTGGCCCGCTTTAGATCAGTTTAGGGGGATGTGGCCCATCAACTAAAATGAGTTAGACCTACTCTATCTGTGAAGTGTCCTGAGATGAATGGAATGGAAGTCTTACTTGATGAACGTTGTCTTTCCAGTGGAGTACTGTCCCACCACCAGCACCATAGGCTTGTTATCGAAGTCTGCATCCTCCAGACTGAGAGAGTGGAAGTCATGGAAACCATAGTACTCCTCCAGAGGCAGCAGCTTCTTGCGATATAAGGACTTGAGCCCTTCTGTCACGGTGCGAATCACCTCAGGCGCCTTCTTCACATTTTTTCTCCCCCAGCGCGACATGTTGACTGACTGACAAGAGGATAGGGAGCTTCTTACAACAAAATAAAAAATAAAAAAAAAGTGGCAGAGTGTGTCTGACGTTTGGAACTGTATTTCCTGCGGTTAAACCTTGGAGAACCTTCAGGTGTTTCCTGTATTTGTGTGAAGGCTGCTCACTTGTCCTTGAAACCTCCCGTGCACACGACGAGGAATGATAGGGCCGATGTTTTGTTTCAAGTCTTTCCCTTTGACAACAGTCGCCACACTGATCACTTTCAGCCCCTGTGATATGGACAGAAAATAAGACAGGTAGAGGTTAATACCAACAGAAAATGAGAGAGAGTCTATTTGGCAACAAAAAAAAAATGCATAGGGTTCTTGCATCTGGTAATCAAAGTCTGTCACAACCTAGAGTAGGGATGTGAAATCTGGAGTAAGCTTCAGCCCGCCAGGAGTCGGCCAAGCGTTGTCAGTGCATGTCTGGAAAAAGTTGGTGTTCACACTGGAAACCCTGCGTCAGGATCTGCACAGGCGCAGCTCATTTTCTTATAGTGAAATGAGTATGGCATCCCATTTATCCCCCTGAAGTTCCTTTTAGTCAGACATGGAACGTGTGCATGGCTTAACTGTTCATTTAATGGAGAAAAAAAATCTCATCGGAGGGTGGTCAATACATGGAAAGACAACGGTAACCCTTTTATTACTGTAGTCTACATGAATGGAAAGACTGGATTAGGAATTGAAGGCACAACTCATTATGAGAAGCAGACTGACACAAAAGGCACAGAGGTAAGACACGTGTCAGCAGACATTCACTCATCTGTGGAGAGCTTCCCTTTTGCAAATCCCTTTAAAAAAAAAAAAAAGAAGAAAAAAAAGAAATCTGCCCAGAGGAGAATAGGCAACACAGTCCTGACATGTCACAAGACCAGTGTGGAAAGACTTCTTGTCAAAATGGCGAACTCTGGATATCTACAGGAGAGACATTAAATGCGGTTTGCCCGCCATTACATACAAAAAAGCACTGTGCCAGCCAAGCTGTACGAGTTCCAGTTGCTCTATAAGCTCCCGGTGACATTCGTCTCAATCTCTGGGATCAACTTTGAAAGTTTAAGGGTGGTGGAAAATGCCTTGTGGGTTTGTGCACCACAATTGCAACAGTGTTGGCCTTAGAAGCAGAAATGTAACATGCAGGAGCAACAAGTAGCAGGGGAGTCATACTTTAATATCCAAATGAAGAAATGGAAAAAAAAGCCGTACAAAAACTTAAAACCCAATCATTCTGCAGCCAAGTCGTGACTCGAAACAGAACCAAGTCTCAGTTTCCACTACTTTATAACAATCTGGATAATATTTGAGTACAAGGTCAAATACAAGGTGATTATCATAAGCAATGTTAAAGTTAAAAAAAGAGTATTTACCAAGTTATTATGAAGAAAGCACAGAGTCAAAGCGTCTCTCTCTCTCTCTCTCTCTTCAGTCCTGCCCTCTGGAGCTTGGAAAATATTTGGACTTGAGGAGACAGAAGCAGTCTCTTAGAGGAGCTGCTGCTACATGTATAAACCCCTGAGAGCAGCGAGATTACAGACGATCCTTCTTCTCCGGGGGTTTAATGTATTTCAGATGAGCTCCAAATCTGGCCAAAGGTTCCTCACTCTGCTTGCTGAAAGAGCACAAGTCAAACAGTGAGACACAGACACACCGCACTGAGGCCAACTTACTCACTCTCCCCTGGCTTGCTTCTCCAACTTTAATGCACCTCCTCCTCAAGGGATGCCTGGCAACACTGTGGGTAGCACAAACACTCTGCTCAGGGCAGGGATGAGCACAGCTGTGGTCAGAGGGCGGGGACCTGGAGGAGGGGTGTTGAATAAATAATTTGGGTGGAGTCTTTTTTTTTTTTTTTTTTTTTTTTAAAACATGACATACCTTCAGTGTTCTTATGCATATTGTGAACGATAACAACCACGTGATGCACCCCTCCAGCTGTAGCCTCAAACTCCTCTGTGATTTTCATTTGGCATTTTTTTTTTTTCCTTCTTTCTACCAGAACTACTGTAACCCGTCACACATCTTAAGATGCGACCCCCCCCCTCTTGCTCCTCCCAAAACTCTGTGAACCTTCAGGCGATGATGCGCACAAACCAGCCCTACTTTTCCATTTCCATGCACCGCCTGCTGGCAGTCTGTTAGAAAACACACCCGGCCCCATCCCCATCACACGGCACTCCTCAGTCATGATTAGTCATTCAAAAGAATGTAACCCTGAAGCTAGACAAAATGACTAGAGGACCTGCGATGTTTCATAAAAGAAGCAAGGTTTAATTTACAGTTTTACTAAATGTACATTTCTTTTTAAAAAGTGTCATTATACACAATAAATACAATACAAAATTAATCTGTAATACTATACTTCAAATTCTCTTACGGTCTTTTTGTACATTATTATTGTTCCTTTTTTCCCCATTTCAATGCTTGTGCTGCGTTTGTGTTTGAATTGTCCACCAGGCTTAAAAAAACAAACAAACAAAAAACAAACAGATGGGAGGCAGGGATACAGTGGCAGAAAGATGACACACACTGACTGAGAACACAGAAAATGAACAGTTAAAACTGGCCTGCCCCCTGCTGACTGAAAGCATAAAGTCCTAACCTGGCAACAAAAGCTACAGGGGGACAGGTGTGTATATATATGTGTGTGTGTGTGTGTGTGTGTGTGTGTGTGTGTGTGTGTGTGTGTGGTCTAAAAAACAAGAACCTGGAAAATCACCATCAACATTAGAAGCAGAAAAGAACTGAATTTCCTTACATTTCATTTACATCTTGACAGCACAGGACTACAGTACCCAAGAGAAGGAAAACAACTTCACAATTTTTCAACAAATGATTTTCTCGACATGTTTTACTTGCATGCATGTGATATGAAATGATGGAGGTTGAGGCCAATTGATTTTTCCAGACAAAGGATAGTTGCCTTGTGAGCAGTGTGACTAAGGAAATGGATTCTTGACAAAGAGGTGGCTGTGTCAATTTCGCATGTGCTGTTTTGCATCTGTAGGGCAGCAATATCGTTGTGACAAGAGAATCACATTTGCCTGGTAAGGGAAGACACTATGTATTGTGCCGTTTTGCAGTATGAACCTACTTATATTCTCTTCTGTCTCTCAGCTGCAGGTGGCCAAGTTAAATAAAAATAAAAAAACTTGTTGACTTCTTGTTTAAATGAGCTGACAGATGCTCATTGAGACACCGTTTAAACCAGCAGACAAACCGCTGTGGATGAGAGACTGGTGCTCAGGCCACATGAAAGGAATGTAGGGATACTAAATGAGAATGAGAAAAAAGAAAAGATCAAAAGTGAAAAAGGAAGAAAGAAAACGAGAACATTGTTATCTTATTTCATCACGGCTCTACCTCCGGCTCTAAATGACAAAGAAATGTCTGGACAATTCAAATGGACAAACAAAGCCAACACAGCCTGGAAGAGTAGTACAGTGATACTGTTTTCAGTGTACCACCACCACCACCACCCCTCCCCCGCGCCTCCACCTCTGTCTCTCAGTCACTCCCTTTTGTCAGTCTGGCCTGGGGCAGAGGGGCTGTTATCTGCTTTGAGTCTGGGACACCAGGCTGCCATTGTGGCCACGGCCACCGACCTGAGGGTGCTGGGCCAGGGAGGACGATGCGGAGGCAGAAGAGGAGGGTGGTACTGAGGGTCTGTGGGATGAGGCTGCCAAGCCCCCGGGGCGCTGGCTTTGGTGTTGCTGGGACCTGCTGTGGCCCCCTTTAATGTGGTGGCCGCGGGCGGAGGGCTCCTGCTGCAGGTTCAGGATGCTGTCGATGGCACACTGCAGGTGCTCGTTCAGAGAGTCGTCCGGGGGGCTGCCGCTGGAGAAGCTGGCGTTGTCCATGTCGGGGGAGTCTGACTTGCAGCGTTTGGCAGGAAGCAAAGAGTCTCGCGTGAAGGAGGACTCTGGGGAGGGAGGCCCAGGGGCATGCTGGTCCATTCTGAATGTCCCGCCGGCCCTATGTCTGTTTTTCCCACTCGTCCTCTTGTATTTACTCACATCTGTCTCTTGGTCTGTTTGCTCCTCCCCTCTCTCCTTGGCCCCCTCCCGGTCTGGGAGCTGTGGGTGATGGTGGTGCTGTGTGGTTTTGATTCCACGGTTGAACACCTCGTCCATTTCGTCCAGCCCCTGCATTGCACTCCTTAAACGGCCCGTTTCGTGGCTCGACTCTGTGTGGGTATGCGAGGCATCTCTGCCTCGTTTCTCCACCTTCACACTGGCTATAACTGTCCGCTCTGAGGGGGGGGATGAGGCATCGTGCTGGGGGGGTGATGGCGTGGGTCTCGGGTAGGACAAACTTTCGTCTCCCCCCCCTGGAACACCGGGTCTGACCCGGGGACTAATGTTTTCCCGGTAGGTTTTCCTAAGGGGGAGACGGCATGTTGTCTGCGAGGGCGTGGCAGTGGAGGCAGAATTGTGTTTGACCCCGCCCCCGTCGTGGTGCTCCAACGACCCATTCACTTGAGTGGAGGAGGAGGAGGACAACGACCAAGTGTGGGAGGTAGAGGTAGAGGAAGATGGGGCTGCGTTGGGGGGAACAGTACCTCTCAGTGGCGGGTTAGACTGAGTGGTTGCTGTGGTAACCAATGAGGCAGAGGAAGCAGTGCATACGGGAGACTGAGTTCTAATTACTGTGGGAGGGGAAGTTGACAGTGGGCGGGGCTTTGGGTGCAGTACAGCAGCCTGGCCCTGGGGCTGAGTCTGAGGCTGGGATGTGGACTGGCCGCTCTGCTGGGGCTGAGGTGTGTGCACAGGGTCTAAGGCAGTGTTGTGGACCACCTTGCTGAACCCTGTCTGGTCCTGCTTGATCTTCAGCTTCAGGCCTATTCTCCTGCGAGCCTCGTAGGTCTTCATAGGCGGTTTGCTGGTTCTCTGCGGGAGGGCGTCATCGTCGTCGGGCGATGCTGCCGGAGCGCGACTGAAGGAGGAGCTCTGGCCGGCGGGTTCGGCCAGCCTGCCCACTGCAACTGGAGGTGGGGGACCGCCGCTGGACCAGGACACAGAGGCTCCGCCTCCGCCATGCTTGATGACCAGTTTGGTAGGGGGGAAAGGGGTGGCGGTGGGGGCGGGAGGAGGTGCTGGAGCTGAAGCAGGAGCAGGGACTGGAGCGGAAGCAGGAGATGGAGACGGGGTGGGAGCAGGAGGAGGGTTTGGGGCGGGGTTTGAGAGAGGGGCTGGGACCGGCGCTGCAGGCGCTGGAGCAGGGACAGCGGCGGCTACGCCTCCACTCGCTGATGTGGGCTCAGCAGAAGGTGCTTTCTGTTGGGATGAAACTGCATTCTCCAACATGCGCGCATTTGCCACAAACTCCTCTGCAATGAAACAAACAGATTTATATCGTTAGCATACCTTAATTTAGATCAAAACAACCACAAAACAAGGGTCGGGAATCATTTATTTTCTTCCCCCGCATTTAAGTGGCACCGACATTAGGCACAGAAATCCGCGTTGCTATTCGGTGCGGTAGATATCGGCCGTTTAAGAACCATAACCGATTTTGGCAATATCTGTTTTGGTACCCAACCCTACACAAAACTCATGTATGGCCACAAACAGTGCTAGGGTACCTGGTCTCTCCTTGGCCAAAATCCTGTCCTGGCTCAACGCAATCTTCTCCTCCTGAATGAACATCCGGTCAATCATCACCATCTCTGCCGAGGGGCCCAGTCTCTGCTCGGGTTTAAACGCCAACAATCCCATCAGTTCAACATCAGTTCAGGAAGAGGAACACGACTGGAATGCATATGGTGAGAATGCTGGTTTATAAACTTACTTTTGACTCCGCAAAGAGCAGGTAGCGATACTTATCCAGCATCGCCTGGGTCCTTTTCAGCAGATGGCAGGAGACCGTCTCAAATTCATCGTCCACTATGCAAGAGAAACAACCCGTTCATGAAGACTGTGAATTAGGGAAAATATGGTACCAAACTGTTGCACAGGGAGCTATGGATTGTGTTACCTTTCTGATAATCTTGAGAAGAGTTGGCAGTTCCCTGGTAGAGATGGTAAGGCAGCAGTCTGTGCATCGTGTCCTCAAAAGAGTAAAAAGGGGCACTGTAGTTTGGGTGGAGCACTGAACCCTGCTGTTTCCTCAGCTGTTCCAGCATCCTGCAGTGTGGCGTGGATAAAGAAATACGGTTTAGAAAAACTGCGTTACGAGACAGGTAATGTAAGGCAATAAAAAAAATGCATTCGCGGCACACACCTGGCTTCTTTGCTGGGCTCTGCACTGAAAGGCATCTTCATTGTTGTTGTCTGTGACGTGAACAAACGTCAAACAAAGAGATTACACCTTCCGGCTGAAGCTTAAAAGTGGGAGGCAGTTTTTTTAGGACCTTGCTAACAACATGCAGTGACAATCCTTTACCTGAGTTTGTACTGGAGCTGGGGGCTGTGGAGCAGGCATTTGAGTAAGACTAGTACCTAACACCTGTATCTGCATCCCACCTTTCCCCAGAGTCATCCCTCCCACTGAGCTGATCACCCCTGGCTTTGGCTGAACCTGTAGGAAAAAAGAAAAAAAAAAAAATCAGGAAAGAGACGGTGACAAAATACATTTAAGTACACATTTTTTTTAAACCTTTTAAAACTCAGTATTGAATTGTGGGAGATATTAATACCGCTAGCTCACAGTGCACAATGACCACCATGCATATCCTAGAAAGGAATTGGCTTCGAGATGTGATTTGTACCTGTGCAGGCTGGTTAAGGCTGGAAGGAGTGACAGTCTGATTCGCCATTGCTCCAGCTGGCCCTTGGGCTCCTGAGAATACCTGTAAGTCACTTGAAGCTAAAACGAGAGGAAACAAACCATTAAAAAAAAGGGAACTACTTCAAGGTGTGCACAGGGTGCTGCCATTGGGAATCATTGGGGATAAACTGTGTCGAACCTGTAGCCGGTGTTTTGACGAGCACCGACATCTGCTGCAGCACTGAGGGAAGCTGAGCAGGCGGACCAGCGCTGGCCGATGACGCAACCACCCCTTTATCAACAGGCACGTCTTGCTGGGAGCTGAACGGACCGGCGGCTTGAGGCTGAGCAGCCTGCTTGGCCTGCAGCACGATGCTCTGCTGCACCTGGACACACATCAGGACAGTTCAAGCCTAGCCGTCTCTCTCCTGCTTTGTACTGGTAAGATGATCAATCAAAACGATGCTCACTAGGGCAGAATGATTAATCGTTTTCAAATCGATATTGTGATGTGAACGAATGGGTTTAGCTAATCGCAAAGACCACGGTTAATAAAATGTGAATTTAAAAAAAAAATATTTGGTTGAATGTTTGGTGCAACATTTGGTTTCACATGTTTTATTCCTCCTCTCACTCCTCCTCCACTGTTTTTTCGTGAGATAAAGGCTGGAATAGAGTTACATATCCCATTGTTTACAGAAATGTCCTTGTTTTTTCAATTATTTTGTGTTGCATTTTATAACATGATCTTAGAAGGTGCAATATTTAGATAAAACACTAAGTGAATCGTAATATCTGTATGGAAAAACGCAGTTTGATTTTTTTACCCCAAAATCGTTCAGGCCTACATTTCACCCATTCTTTCTATTATACTATGTTGAGATGTTTCATTGACCATTGCAATATATTCTGTTAAATTAGGATTGTATAGCAATATATCTGCTGCTATTTAATCACATCAGTGTCACTTTATCGCATGGATTATGTCCATCTCTGTTGTTTTGGTTGTACTGCTGCAACAACAACCGAACGTCCCCGTCTGGGAACAATAAACGTTTACCTTATCGCCGTAAAAGAGTAGGAAAACATATCAGGTTGCAAGTAGCAGCTTATGGGATGTTTTTGGCTCTTAAATGGTGGAAAATACACACAGCCACATATATGCATTGCCTGTATTACATTCTACAACAGTACGAGCTGTATCAGATAAAACACAATATACAGTTAATTTTGTTCATCATATATACTCCGATTCCAGCTTGTTAAATGTGAATATGTTGTAGTTTCTTCTCTCCTCCGTGACAGTAAACCGAATATCTTTGAGTTGTGGACAAAAAAGACATTTGAGGACTTCATCTTGGGCTTTGGGAAGCACTGATCACCATTTTCTGACATTTTAAAAACCAAACAACTAAACGAGTAATTGAGTTTATGATTGACAGGTAAAATGACAGAGAAAGTCATCGCGCAGATTTACTGGGATACAACAGAGTATCAAAAAGCAGCATGGGATGTCAAAATACACAAGACTATTTTACTGGAGAGACTGCTCATTGCGTGCATATTCCACAAAAGGTTTTCATGAAGAGACGTTCGCGGTGAACTGGGACTATACCTGGTGTAGCTTGTCCAGCAGCTGTTTCTGCTGAGGCGAGGGCTGGCTGATGGCCGACAGCGTCTGAATCTGTGCAGCGACTAGTTGCAGGTGGTGCTGGTGCTCTGCCGTCAGGCCCGGGATTGGAACCTGGGCTTTGACCACAGCAGCGGCAGAAGTGCTGACAGGAGGAGCGGTGAACTGGTGTGGGGCGGGCGGCGCAGAAGGAGGCGGCGGCTTGGGCGACTGGGACAGCGGAGGCATGTCTTGTTGATAAGGGGCGGGCTGAGAGGCAGGCCGCGGCTGAGGCTGCAGCTGCAGCTGAACCTGAATGTGTGCGTGCTGGGGCTGTGTGTGCTGCTGCTGGCCCTGCGGAGCCGGCTGGGGGGATTCGGCCATCTGGTTGTGGACAATAAAGAGCTGGGGGTGAGAGGAGGGGGTGCATGAGCGGGAGGGCGTTTGGGACTGTGGCTGCGGCTGGGAGGGAGGACGCGACTGCTGCTGATGGTGCGGTGACTGGATGTGCTGGCTCAGAGTGAGAGGAGAGTGGGAAGGTTGCGGGCTGACCGCGACTGGGGGCGCCGAGGAGTGAGTGGACAAGGCCGGGGAGGGGGACATGCCCTGGATCAGGGACTGCTGATGTCCACTGGAGGGCACCTAAAGAAGTGGAATTACTTGTTTAGTTCAAGAATGCAGACAAATATTTTAACACAGGAGGAAATCAAAAGATCAAGTGCAAAAATCACACACTCCAAGTTCTGCATGCACACAGTGTATATAGTAAATATGATTAATAGTACATAGTTAAACATTTGACTAGATACCTAATAGGGCTGGGCGATATGGTTCAATATCAGAATCTTAACAGGAATCCAAATATATTTTGCAATATGCATGCGAATGCATGCATGATAATATGACAAGTTCCTGAAATGATGTTAAATACAATGACTTAACTATTGTTATGCATTTCATAAGACATAACTCTTTACACATGTAAAACAAACCCCTCAATAACTTATTATTGTTGGGGTGTAATCATACTTTGCTTCAAATTGTTGATTTGCACAGCGGTAAAATGGTAACACATGATCAATATCACAATTCCACTGAAAAATCATTATATGGAATTATCGCCCAACTCCCGATTGAAAATCACACAAACGTGGGTAAAACGACATCAAACAATACAAAAGCAAAGTGAATTTAGTAATCTAGTAGTTGCTGAACTAAAGGTAGAAAAAGCCCACTGTTTTTTTTTCTAGCATTTGAGGAGGATTACACATAAAAGGGGAGCAGTGATCAGTTGGCGAGCCAAAAAAGAAAAAAACAGTTGACAAAAGCAAGAAGTCAAGAGATCAGCAGGGCTGTGATGGAGACGTAGGAGGTGATCTGAAGACTGCAGGGACTGGGGACAAGGGAGCATGAATTATTGTTTGGGGGTACAACACTGGTCCGACCACAGGTCACAAGGGGGAGCGGCAGATGAGAGTCTAAACTTTAAGTACGGTGTTGAGGGGTGTGGTTGATTGATCAGTCATTGGCCAGTAACGCAACAGATGAAGGTGAGATGATTGAGTGTTAGTAAAGAGGTGAAGGAGTTGCACTTGGCACCTTGGTAGCTCTACTGTTAAAAGCATGAGCATGGTTTTAGTGTTCTGTTACAAAATACAGAAAGTGGAATGGATAAAAAACATACCAAATTAGTTTGACAATTTCACTTAAAGCGCCCATATTATGCTTATTTCCAGGTTCTGGTTGTACCAGAATAGGTTTACATGGTTTTATTTTCAAAAAACATATTTTTGTTGTAATGCACATTCCTGCAGATCCTGTTTTCACCCTGTGTGTGTTTAGGTCTCTGTTTTAGCTACAGAGTGAGACATTTCACTATCTATACTATCTTTGTTGGGAGTCACACATGCGTAGTAGCTACAGTAGGTAAGATCACATCAGCTAGATAACTTTCTCCAACTTTGGTCAGTCCAAGGCAGGATTAGCTGGGAGACTGTTTCTAGACGAGGGACATTGTGGAATACCTGCAGAGCAGGGACGTGGAGGTAGTTCTTTGGTAGAGGATTGTAAACTAGTGTGTGTTGTAGCAGTGTTTTGCCATTGAGAACGAGCTAGCATGCTAGCGCTAGTATGTGCTACAGCTAGCCACCTCGTCTCCTCTAGTGACGTAGAAGCCATGCAGATTTGGAACAGCTCACCCGGAGACTGAAGACAGAGGACATTCAGAAACCTGAATCTCACTCAAAAAAGCATGCATAGTTTTTTTTCAAGTTTGTATGCGTGTGGAAGCACCAGAGACACAAAATAACTAACACAAAATGATTTTTTTTCCCTAATATGGGTACTTTAAAAACAAGAACTGGACTTTGACATTCTATAAGAGGTGCACACAGCTATGTCGCAAAAGGACAAACTGACACACCATACATGTGGAAAACTGACCATGCCTTTACATATAACAGAGCGGTGTTAGACACACACAGAAGCTGCAAGCGAGACAATTTTGAGCTTAGGAATTGCATAGCAACTGTGAGAGCCAATGAAGCAATGACTAGTGCAGAACAGAAGGACAGAGCAATGACAGGGAAAGGTAAGATACCCTAACATTGTGGCGGCAGCAGCAGCAACAAGTGGGCGGGGCTTAACATAAAGGGGCATTTCTACCTGCTTTACCACTGCTGTCATGTGGGAGGGGCCAGGGGGAGGGCTGTGGCTCAGACCCACCCAAGAGTCAGTTAATTGGCTGTCATGGACAGAGGGGGCCGGAGCAGTGACGCTGTTGCTGCTGACGATTACAGACGCTGGAACGCCAGCAGAGGGGGTGGACTCATTCTCTGTTTGGTGGTGCTGCTCCTGATAGGAGTACATTTACCATTTCAGGACGAGGGAGGGAAAGGAGGAGGGGGATTGGAGGGAAGGAGGAGTAAAATAGTAAACCATAGAGGGTGAGACCAAGATAACACTCCGTGCATGTTATTTTTTAAAGACAATGTTAAACTGTACACAATTAAAGCACACACATGCAAAGAATGGAACACTGACCTGTTGCAGGAACATCTGCAGAGACTCTTGGCTCAGAATCATACTGGAGCCCTGGTTGGTGAACAGTAACCTCCCTGGACTATGCTGCGCCTGATGGGGGACCAGCCCCACTGCTGTGACAGAGGACGAGGTGGGCACAGACATGGACGGAGAAGAGGAGGGTACTGTGGTAGCCGTGGACACACAGGATGCCGTTTGCATGGCGAGGATAGAGGACTGTGGTGCATGCTGCTGAGTGGGATGAGCAGCCTGGTCCGTGGAGCTACCCAGAACAGTAACACACTCTCCGGGCTGGCCCGGAGCCATGGTTGCTGCTCCTGTGCTGCTGGGGACTCCGCCTGGCTGAGGCTGCAGGGCTGGCTGAAGGCTGACTGCGGGGCTCAGCCCCTCCACCTGACTGAGCATGGTCAGGGAGTTCTGGATGGGCATGCCTTGTATGACTGTCTGGGCATGACCTGAGACAGTGTGGGTCTGTGTCTGGCTTTGACTCTGGGCCAACGAGACGGGCATTTGAAAGAGGGTGGGCGTGCCCATCTGGCCAGGCTGGAGCTGGATAGATCCAGAGAGGATGTGGGCAGCCCCGGGGTGGCCCTGTGAAGTCAACACCTGGCCCAGGTTGATGTTCTGGTTTGCAGTTAAAATCTGGTTTGCAATGAGCTGTCCACCAGGACCCTGACTAGTTATAATGTGCCCCCCAGGGTGCTGGGTCAGGATCTGCCCACCTGCTTGTAGTTGTGGCAGGAGGAACTGGTGGTTCTGACCTTGCAGAACAGTCTGAGAGGGAATTACGATGCCCTGTTGGTTTAACAAGTGTACACTAAGAGGCTTGCCCGATGGTTGTGCTGCTTGTTGCTTGAATAGGGTTTGTTGAAACTGGGGGCCTTGTGTTGAGGCCTGAGTACTCAGGACAACGTTAGAACCTGGCTTTCCTGTCAGGAAGGCTACATTCTGAGCAGCAGAAACTGGAATTTGCTGCAGCCCTAGAGCCTTGTGGGCATCGTTCTGCAGCGGTTGGGGTCCTGGCTGTGACTGCTGCTGCTGTTGTTGCTGTTTGAAAAGTTTCGGTTGAATGGCTCCCCCCTGTGGGGGTTTAGGCTGAATGGGTGTTGGTGTGCGCTGGATGATCACGTTCTGCATGATTTGGCCTTGGTTTTGCGTCTGGTGTCCAATTCCTGAACTTAGAGTGGTGCTGCCAAAGCCCACTAGCCCAGCAGGGGTCATTGTGCCGCCACTGCTGCTGTTTGTGCTGCTGACACAAACAGCCGGTCCATTTAAAGCTGGAGATCCCAAAGTGGCTTTGTTACCTTGGATCAGAAGTCCACCCCCTGAGCCTCCAAGCCCTGCCTGAGAACCAGCACCTGATACATCTTGCCCAGACTGGTGCAGCTGGTATCCACCCATGGCCTTAGCTAGGATTGGCTGCCCAGACTGATTGATAGTCATGACTGTGGGCTGACCCACAACCTGAATCTGTCCGATACCCAAATGTCCAGACTGACTCCCATTAGGAAGAGCTTGGAGACTTGAAATGGGTTGAAGTGTCACATTTCCCAGGCCCACAGGCTGCATAAATGGCTGAACACTAATGGCCTTGTTCATGACCTGGGATTGGAGTTGAAGGCCCTGTTGAGCAAGCACTGACCCCAGCATGTCAGCTGCAGCATTGGGAGGAGTAGCAGTGGTGCTCGGGCCTGACCCAGGGAAAATTGCTGCTGCTCCCCCAACACCTATGCCTACACCAACAGCAGTGCCTCCAGCCCCAGAGAGGCTGGCATCAGGCAGTGTCTGTACCACCTGCGTAAGGCCTGGAATTCCAAAGGAGCCCAGGTCCAGCTCAGCCTCTGCCTCCTGTAAGCTTTGCTCTGTGATGTTTGCTTCAGCCAAGCTCTGCTGCAGGATGTCGCATGGCTCGTGATTTGTCCCAATGCCATTGCTCCCACTTTCACCACCTGGGGATCCTCCCAGGATGTCATCATCCTCCAGGAAGTCCAGGTCAACACTGACTCTGGGTAGGCCGGCCGGCTCATTGGCCGACAGCTGGACTGCAGGCTGGACCTCTGGAACATGGCCCTTTAAAGGAAAGCGGGAAAGAAGTGAAACCAGGTGATGGATGAATCTGATGGCTAGATGTGATGGAGAGAAGTGTACCTGAGTCAACACTGAAATGCAGACATGAAACCCCCACAAAAAACCCTCTTGCAAATCAAAGCTTGTAGAGTGTGGATATGTTAGTGGAAAGGGAGGGTATTTGGAGATGCATGCTACACAGATGGATAGAAAACAGGAGGAGGAGGATTGGGGGATTTTACTCACCCCAGTGGTAGAGAAGAACGAGCTGGAGGGGTCACTCGAACCATCCAATAGGTCGTCAGTGTCCAACTACAGACACACCCACCCAGGATAGGACAGACAGAAACCAAAGGCACCCAAACCAGCAGGCAAAAGCCACCAGGACAGAGAAACAGAGACCATCAAACAGAGGAGGAAGGCAAGGAAAGGACAGAAAATGGTCCAGAGAACCCAGATTGTAAAGAACCAGTGAAAAGATAAGCGACAGAAGGGCAAAATGAAAGGAATAACACAGGGTTGGGAAGCGTTAGTATCAGGATTTCTCATTTTGTGAATTAGCCTCATAAAAAGGGAAGGCGGGTTGAAACCATAAATGGTGCAATCAAAAAGCAAAAACAACCATTAAGCCAAGGAAGCAGTAACAAAAAGAATAAAGGAAAAAGCAGTGAGGGAAGTGGGTTTCAGGGTGCATCGTGTAATCCAAAAGTGACTTAAATACAAAGTCATGCGGGCCCCAACTAAAATGCACACAATTAAGACTCCTCATCACAATTACAAACCCATTTTATAAAGCTATAAATCACATGCCTAACATGTGGTTTTATTCAGTTTTATTTCTCTCTCATACTCACATGGGTCTCAGATCCATGAAGAAAGTCATTGAGAGCTTCTGGGTCACTGCAAGAGAAAACAATGTGATTCACAACGGTAAGAAGAGTCAAAGTTGTGAGAGTTCAATATAAAACTGGTCTTGCATTGCATCACACAAAAACTTACCAAATTACATCTAGAAGGCACCTGCCGTCTTCATCATCCATGACAACTGTAAGGATTAAAAACAGGTTTAAAGTCCACTGATTGTTTCATTATCAATACTTCTTTAAAAAACAATAAAAAACAACAACATTATCCCTTCCCAAAATTAATATTTCCAACATATGCACAGTTCTATTTCTATCATATATATTTTAACACTTTTTTGTGTGCTATTCAAGCTAGCTCCATAGTTAGGTATTTGGTTGTTTATTGGGACAGTGAGGTGCTGATTTAGGAGGAGTTATCCACATCTGATGATACAAACCTGCAAATGTTCCTCTAAGTGTTATAAGGAGCAACGTAACATGGTTATTCACGACCAACAATCATTGTATAGTCAAGAACAAAAATGACTTTTGTTGGCTTCTTCAAGCAAAGTTCTGCACAATATACTTATGTAATTATTATTTAAGCATGGATGGTTCTCTTTCTGCTGATGCTAAACTGCTCTTGTACTAGTAGAGCTACAAAAGATGAATCAACTTTCAACTATTAAATTATAGGCCAACTATTTGGATAATAGATTAATTGGTTTAAATCATGTTTTATGAAGAAAAAAAATCTCTGATTCCAACTTCTTAAATGTGACTACGTTCTAGTTTCTTCTCTCCTCTGTGACAGTAAACTGGGTATCTTTGATTTGTGGAAAAAAACAAGACATTTGAGCATGTCATCTTGGGCTTATATATCTATTTTTATTTTTATTTTATTTTTTACAATTTTCTGATATTTTATAGACCAAACAACTAATCCAATAATCTAGCAAATAATCACCAATGAAAAGAAAGTGGTAGCCCTATTTACTAGTGCTAGGAAAAAACACCCAATATACCACAGAAGACGGTATTATGATCCAAATAACTTTTTAATTAAGCTTCTTAATTACTCTTCGATGGTAGTTGGTTAATTAGCTGATACCAAGTACTGATCCAATACCAATGTTTAATTAAAAAGCTTCAGTATGTGGAAGTAGGTCACTTTTGGTAATGTTTTTTATATGTTTTAGCAATTTTTGCTCGCTTTTTCTGCCTTTTTTCTTTGATGGTTAAGTTTCTTTTTTGGGGCTCTATGACGAGCAAGCTGTAAATGAGAAGAGTATATGAGACGTGCAATAACATAGTCAAAGGTGTCTGACATTTTTGGATTAAATAAAAACATGTCAATAAACTAAACATGTATGGCCCTTGATGTGATTTTAGTTTTCCAGTGTGGCCCAAAGTGAAACTGAGTTTGACACAGCTTACACATGCACACTTTCCTAAATTTGTATAACAAAATGTAACAAATAAATATGTACATATAAAAGTACTGAATTTGTTATTAAAATAATTAGGCCCTTGTGTACAAGAAACTTGCTATTTTTTTATTTTTTTAAATGAACAGGAATCATAATTTAGCAACACATTGTTCATGACTCCAATCCCAAAAAAAAAACAGGAATTAAAATTCCAGTATATAAACAAAGAATTGAATAGATCGGCCCCATTGTCAATGATATAGCCGAACCAGCTATTTGAGTCATTAATCGGCCCAATATCTGAGGTCAGTATCGGATCGAAACATCCCTAGTTTATATTTTGTTTATTTTTACTCTTTCACACCTAGTACCGAAACTGCTGTTGGCCTACAACAATTTCACTCAGGACAAATAAAGTTTTATTTTATTTTAGTATGTTTTGTTTAAAATCAATGCGTGAATAATTTCTTTAATCCACAATTCTATTTCACATTCAAAAAATTAGTAATAATGACTCAAAGCATTACATGTAATGCTTTGAGTCATTATTACTCATTAGGCCCTAAGTGATGCATCACGGCCTCCAGATGTCACACATCTCTGGAGCTTGCAGTAGGTATTGTGAGAATTAAGCAGAGAAAGAGGCAACTATGCCACTACATAAAAACGTATAATCATGACAGCAACATATGGGTTCAGAACACACAAGACCGTCTTTATCATCAGTTGTAAGTTAACAAGTATTTCTTTGAATACATACACTGAATAATAACAAGAAAACCTTCTAAACAAACCTGCTGTTATGAACTCAAGAGATCAAGCAGAAGTTATGTTTGCTACCACTGAGAAAACAGCGGCTGGCAATACACAACAAACTGAAAACGCGCGGTTTTCACACAACCCGATATTTAGAGTGCTGGTTATCCCTTTAATAAGTCTTAACAAATGTGCATAACACTCCCAGCTAAACCAAAACAACAAGTCAACAACATGCCCAAACACAAATATAACCGTGGTTATGAGGGGGGCGCATCCCCAGTTGCCGCTCTAAAAAGCAGTGGATTGTAGCCATTACTCGGTCAGAGCAGTCAGTGCGCAGGATATGAATGGATACTGCAAGCGGCTTGCTAGTTGCTATATGCTAGCTAGTGTTTTCAAATAGCGTTTGCATGCATATTTGGCCGATTCGTTACAATACACAGTATATAACAGCTACGCGACTGACTTAAGACTCTAATTTTATTAAACGTTTAATTTCATAACCCTGTTTCACCTCCATTTCCAGCATTTTGATGCATCTGGGTTGCATTTCGTTAGCCTAGCTAGCTAGCCTGCTAAGCCAACCCAGCTATCAACAATATTCAGACGCACAGCTAGCTTGAGCCTTTGACATTCAAAACAAACCACCGAGTGACACAATTTTAACACTCGTACTGCACAGCGGCACCTCAATTCAACCGAGACATAATAGTACTGTTTGCTTAGAAGTGTAAACGCAATTGCGTAGCGAGCTATCTCTCTCCTTGCAAGCAAAATATGAGTAAATGTTGGAATAGTCTTGGATGAGGGGGTATGCTTGGGAATTCGGTTGAAAATGGCTATGTTTGCCTGGACGTGCAGCAACGTGGCGTTTCGGTTACAATAGCTGTGCAGTTTGCGGCATCGCTGCAGTGCGCGAATATTGCAGCTTTGTTACAGTTATTTGGATTAATAGAGAAATCTCTACATTGTAACAAACTCACCCGAGACGATAGCGGTGCAGGCAGCGCGGGGTCTCCAGGACAGCCTCGCACGGGCTGCTGTACAGGACCCAACTACAGGCAGGAAACAGGAGACTTCCGTTTTGCCTGAGTGAAATCTTCTACTTCTTCTTCCTGGGGTTTTAACTGTAGCTTGTATCCTTAATGCTGCACTACTGACATCTTCTGGAGTTAGTTAACTCGTACAATGTCCAGTCATAAATCATAAATCCAGTCAGATTTCCCTCATGTTCTCATTACGAAGCTACATGTCTACTATCACCACACTCCAGTAAGCCTATGTTCTTTCCTCTGCTCCTGTTATCCAAATACCAGTAGTTTCATTTCTTCCAATATGTCCTGTATTTTATACATGTTTCCTGCAACCAACAATATCATGATCTATAGTATATGTAGAGTATAAAACCTAATATTTCTCTCTGAAATGTAACGAAGTAGAAGTATAACGTAGCATACACTCAGTTTCATTCTACCACTGACTTTTTTAGAACGTTTTTCATTAATTTAAATATTTTTCCTTTTAAGTTAATTTGGTCTGATGTGTTTTTTTCGGTATCTGAGATTTAAAAATACAAAACATCTGTGTTTGTGCAATGTGTGGGTATCGTTTCAATTTTTTTGATACCGATTGCCTACTGGAAGGCCTACGATATTTTTCCTGCATGACTCTATGATGTGAAATGTTAGTCAGCCAATCAGCAGAATTATTAGATCCTGGTAGAAGAATGCCGCATGCTTATTGGCTCACTGACACCAATGAGATTAGACTTAGACTTCTCTTTATTGATCCTTTGGGATAACTTCTGCAAGGAAATGAAATTTCCAACAGCAATTTTCAGCAGCTTACAAAAAAAGTTCAAAAAGTACAGTGCAGAGAGAAAAACTGTATAAAAATAACCACAACAACAACAGTAATAATAATAATAATAATAAAACTACTAATAATGATAATAATAATAATAATAATAATAATAATAAAAGCAAAACATTTGGCAATAAAAAAGACCTTTACCATAAATGATCAGTTAAGAGCAGTTAGAGTGTCCAGGTATGTATGTGAGTAGAGTATTAATTACTTAATTGTAAAGTGAAAGAGTGGCTACCACTCCTTCTCTTCCTTCCTGTTCTGTTCTATCCTCTTTACCCTATTTACTCCTCCCCACAAATGAGGAGTTGGACAGTCTGATGGCATAAGGGACAAAGGAGTCCCTGTGTCTGTTGGTCCTACACTTGGGGAGGAGCAGCCTTCCACTGAACAGGCTCCTCTGGGTGCTGATGACGATGTGCAGGGGTGGCTTGCATTGTCAATAATGTCCAGCAGTTTGTCCAGTGTCCTCCTCTTTGCCATCGTCACCAGTGAGTCCAGCTTCATGCCGACCACAGAGCTGGCCCGCCTGATCAGTTTATCCAGCCTGGAGATGTCCTTCTTGGATATGTTGCGCCCCCAGCACACCACAGTGTAGAATGCTGAAAGACCGCAATGTCCTCAGGTAGTACAACCTGCTTTGTGTCTTTCTGTGCAGGTGGCTGGTGTGTGTTGTCTAGTCCAGTTTATCCAGCCACAGCCTGAGGTACTTGTATGATTGCACAGCCTCCGTCTTAACTTCCTCTAGCAGGACTGGTTGCGGGCTTGGTCTGGACCTCCCAAAGTCAATGACCAGCTTCCTCGTCTTAGAGGTGTTGAGCTGTATGCAGTTAGGGGACACCATAGAGCAAAGTCCCCCACCAGACTCCGATACTCCTCCTCCCTGTCACCCCTGATACACCCAACAATGGCTGTGTCATCGGCGTACTTCTGTACGTGACACAGCTCTGAGTTGTAACATAAGTCCGAGGTGTACAGTGTAAAGAGAAGAAGCGCCAGCACTGTGCCTTGGGGGACTCCAGTGCTGCTGACCACAGTGTCTGACCACAGCGTCAGACATGATGTCCTTCAGCCTGACGTACTGTGGCCTGTCAGTGAGGTAATCTTTGATCCGGTCTACCACACAGGGGTCCACTCCCATCCTGTTCAGTTTGTCCTAAAGTATAGGGGGTTGGATGGTATTAAAGGCACTGGAGTCCAAGAAGAGGATTCTCACTGTGCCTTTTCCCTTATCCAGATGGGAGTGGACTCTGAGATTTACTCCTATTGGCATTCGGTATTTAATGACAATATGTCAGAAACTCGATAATATGGAAGCGATTTGGTCTGTGAAGTATCAGAGTTTCATACCCAAGCCCTATAACTGTCAGGCCTTCTTTGGTTTCCCTAATCAATAGTAAAATGTCAAGACATTATCAACAAAGAGGACATTAAATATGTTTCTGAGAAGCTATGGGGACTATCTTACACATACAGCACATAGGACTAATGGCTTGCTCAGTTTTTAAGTTTTTGTGGACACTGTCCAATTAGACATAGTTTGGGACCTTGGAAATTTCAGGAGTTTTCCTAATGGCTGTCAAGCTAATGATAGTTTTTCAAGACCGTAACAGACTGCACATTGCCTGCAGAAAGTCATCCTGACCCAAAGCTTAAACTGGAGTGTTGAACAACAGAGGCTGGCCAGATAAGTCAGTACAGGGATCTTTTTTATAGACAGCATGACTTGAGTAAGATTTGGCATCTCCATCTGTTTCGGAAATGCTTTGTCGATCAGCACCCGATCAATCCGATCTATCATATGCTCAGGAAAAGGAAAAGTTTCAGAGCAGGAAAGTATTTGGCCATCTGACACAAATTACAACAACATCATGTTTGGTTCTTTACGACATTGATGTATTGGGTATGTTGTGGCAAGACCTGAATAACCCAATAATGCCTAAGGGGAAATGGTAGGCCTGCAACAAACATATTTCACTACATTGAAAAATATCACAATTGTCATTTAAAAGAATCACAACACAATTATGAATTAATGTAACAAAATATCCTTAACCAGCAGGTGCTTTGCAGTCATCACACTTCTGATCAGCTGTAGTAGGCTACATTTAGTTCTCCCTTTTGACTTTGTTTGACTTCTTTACATATTTTGTGCATTAAACATAACTGTTGTATGATGATCTCCCTAAATAGTATCATAATGGATTATTAAGTGGGCCCGAGAAACAATAAGCCAAGTCCAATAGATTCAGCAGAGATAATAAGCATCCTGAGAGGAAATAGGAAAAGGTAGTCTACTTCTACAACTGCCTTTACATCATGTACTTATTATACCAATACTCACTACATGATATATAAGCTTAATAGGACAACTTAAATAATATTACAATTTAATTCACAACAGCACCCCCATGCCTTTCAAAGGGTAAGCAGGTACATAGCCAATGGCAAGTCAAAGTGAACACTAAAAGACAAATATAAAAGTATAAGCATATCCATGAGAACAAAACATAAACTACAAATATAAAAATACAGTAGCCATCAACACAATGTGCAATGAACAAAATTTAAACTATACTTGGCTCTATATCAGGGTTTTTTCTTGTCCTTTCTATCAACAGTTTTGGACTAGGGTACATGGATGTATTCATATTACAATGCCTAGCTAGTATTACCATATTCAGCTTAATAGATGTCTTATTTAACATGGGAAATCTTAACAGCCATATATCTTGTGTAATTGATACATTATGTGTAATAGGAAAGCAACATATCCATGTATGTACTAAATGGAAAAACAGATTCCATTGGATTTATTAATAAGTTTAATTCTTCTTAAAGCCATAAAACTACTGCAAAACGTTGAGGATCACATTTTGTTATAACTTATAAGAAGTCATTGCTCAGGATGTGACCCGCTAAATATCTTTCAAAATATGTATGTATTTTTCTTATATTCTTTATATAGTTGCCTGTAATTTTAGCTTATTTTACATAGTTTACTTACTGTTATGCTTTTCTTTTAGATATGTTATGTGTAATGATTACATTGTCAGCATTTTTTTTATTGTCCGAGTCATGTTTTGTTCTGAAATTTAAAAAAAACAACACAAACATGTACATTCATCAAACATTTACGAAGAGCACCTGAATGCAGCAGCTTCCGTGTCAAATGACAGACACACGTCGGGTGACGTGACAAACCAAAACCCGCTGCTGCTAGCACCGATTAGCAAGTTTGTTGACTTTATCCTTTTTGTCGTTCTACCCTCAACATAAGAGCAGTGACACGAAAATGGACAATAGCGGAAAAGAAAAAGAAGCAACGGCTTTAGTGGCCGAGGCTGAAAAGAAAATGAAATCATCGCAGTCGTTTTTCGGAGCGATGTTTGGGTGAGTATGTCAGTTAGCTTCTGTTTAGCTAGCTGATTTTGTCAAAGCTGAAAGGCCAACTAAGCGGAAGATAGCTAGCTAGCTGACCGGTTACCACCAGATATGAAGGCAGCAGGAGCAAAACAAACACCTCGAGCTCTGACTGTACCACTGGGCTTCTTTGTATCTAACGTTAACGTCACGTTGTTGTGGTCAATGTTGTGCCAGTGTGGTCAACGCTTCAGTGTATTTATTTAGCTAGATAGCTAGCTAGCGTTAAATGTGTAACGTTAACGTTATATTCGTTCAGCTCAGCGAATAACCAACTCACTGTTATTATAAGTCTAACAAATAAAAAGCGCTATGCAGCAGGGAAAGAGGCTCACATGCTAAGTGTTGCCATATCTTTATAACGCCAAGTGCTGATGAGGTTGTATTCGAAATGATTCGTGTGACACTTTAAGCACTTCAAGCACTTATTAATGTACACTGAATATTAGCTGGAGTGATGCTGCCATAGCGCCATCTACTGTGGGAAATCTTACAAGGTCACTCAGTCTGTAGGTGCAAATCACACGTCTGCGTCACATTTGTTTACAATAGCAGAGAGGAACGGGTTTGTGAGTTGCATCAGATAGTAAGTTAAGCCCTCAACCACCAACACAGCTGAGCACGGATGTAACAATCCAGAATCAGATTCAATTATTACAGTGGGTTTCTGTTTAACTCAGAAACGTGTGTGCATGACCAGAGGGAGATAAGATAGAAGATAAGTCTTTATTGATCGCCATCAGGTGTTGAGGCAGCACAAGGACCGAAGTACAGATAGAGGAGTTCAAAACAAGTCTGTAGTCAAGGCAGACACCAGAATAATATCTAATGTGTTTAAGGAATGACACCTAATGTTGTCTGTATTAATAGCAGAATTAGTACTGCATGGTCGTTTTCACATTCAAGGAATTTGCTTTGGAGTTTTAGTGCATGACTTAAACATAGTAGGAGAACAATAAATTAACAATAAAAGAAAGTAATGCAAAAATAAAGATACATAGAAGAGAGAATTACAAAAAAGATGAAATTATACTATAAAAACATGCACAATATAAACAAATTAAAGTGAAGGAGCTGTGCCGTTTTTAGAAGTAGTAGTTGTAGTGTGCATAAATGTGCACAGTTGTCCATGGAATGTGCAAAGTATCACAACATAGTAGAAATACAAGCAAACAAGTAAGTAAAATGTATTTATAGAGCAGTTTTCACAGGTAAAAATTGTAAAAGTGCTGTACAAAAAAAGAATACAATACAAGATGATATATAATAAAACACAATTAAAATCCCAAAGTAATACAGAAAAGATAAGTGCAGACAGGATAACCGAAGGCCTGTGTAAAAAGGTAGGTCTTTATCAGGGCTGCACAATTAATGGCAATGTTATCGAAATCACAATATGAACTAGTGCAATATCCAAACCGCAGAGGCAATATTTGTTAAAGGCAATATGTGTTTCAAACCGTAGAATAAAGTATTGTGGTGCTGCAGAGACATCTCGGCCTACTATCCTACAGACTAAAGAAAAATCTTTGTTTGCTACAAAGCCTCGTAAATATTCAATCAGTCATTTTTATTTCCAATGAAAATGATGATAATGTTACAAAAATAATCGTTCCCTCTAATATCGTGAATCGTATTGCAACCGCAATATCAGTCAAATTGTTCGCAATTAGATATTTTCCTCATATCGTGCAGCCCTTGTTTTTTATTTTTAGAAACAGTCCCCAGAAGCAGCAGATCGTGGGGAGGAGGCAGAGCGTTCCACAGTCTCGGTGCCGCGGACTCCAAAGGTCCATCGCCACGGCTCTTAAACCGGGTGTGTGCAACACTCTTTAGGCTGAATGTATTAGGCCTCCAAAATATGACAAATGACAAATATGTTGACAGTAGGTCGGCCACATACTAGTGCCCGACCAATAAAGGATTTTTAAGGCCGATACCAATACGAATATTTGGTTATTTAAAAATCTGATATGCCAATATATCGGCCGATATACAGTATATTTAAAAATAAAAAAATCCAGAAACGTGTTACAAAGCAAACAGATTTCCCTAACATTACTTATTTGTAGTTCTTCAGTTCTCACTAAATTAATATGATAGTAATTTGTTTTATTGTCACAACAGAACAGAGAAACATCAACATATAATAAAGTTCTGATAAATAAATGTGTAAAAATACAAACTTAAGTTATGAAACTTAAAGTCCTTTGAACAAAAACACATTAATAAATAAAATCAGTGTTGCCAACAGGAACGTTGTAGAGTTCCCTCTGGTGGAAAAACTATGCAACGCCAACGCTCATAACATGGTTGATAGTCCGGTTTTATTGCCTAAATATTCATTTATCAGAATCATTTATTTGTCATTATGAAGGATTTTTAAAATTAAATCGGCCATCATAAATGCCGATACCAATAGATCGGGAAATGCCTAACATCGGCCAACAATATCGGTCGGGCTCTACCACATCCTGTACGCAATGCTCTCTGTGTGTTAGAGTGAGAATTCCTTTGGTACAGTCAGTATAGTAATGTGTAAAATATAGACTAATAGGTATTTACAAGAATATTAAGGGATGAAATGCAAGTAGGAGTTTGGGAGTGTCAGACTGGTAAAGCAAGAAGATGATGAATGTAACATCACATATGTAGGACTAGGCAATATCAATATCATATTGACATTGATAGATAAGGCTAAATATCGCCATCAATTATAGGTATGGTGATATGGCACAAGTGTTGTCTTTTCCAGGTTTTATAGGCTGCATTAAGTGATGGGGGGGGGGGGGGGGGGGGGGGGGGGCACGGTGTAGACGGTAAACCTGGCTGCCTGTGACTTAGGGACCGGCAGTACAACCGGAGTTGGTCCCCGCGCTATGGCTGCCCGTCCCTCCTAATTAGTTTGGATGGGTTTAATGCAGAGAGCACATTTCACTGCACATTGTACTGTTTATGATTGTGTGTGACAAATAAAAGATTTCTTCTTTCTTCCTCTTCATTACATCAGAAAAACCTCTTCACAACGGTAAAACAATAACTTGAATAGAATCTTTTTTTTTTTTTTAAATGATTAAGATTTGCTCAGAATGATTGATTTGGACCACAGGGAGTTAAATCCTACAACTTATTTTGACTGTTTTAGCTGAGTGAACAGTGAATGCCCAAATAGTGATCAATATGTAGATATGAACTGTTATGGCACTTGATATCCCCCAACAATAGTCTGCCCAAGTCTTGTTTAACTAATCAGTGTGCTGTCCCACAGGGGTTCCTCCAAGATGGAAGAGGCCTGTGACATGTATGTGAGGGCAGCCAACATGTACAAAATGGCCAAAAATTGGTGTGGTAAGAATAATTATTACAGGTTAAATAAACAAGTGTAATGATTGCTAGGGCTGCCCAGTATATTGTCTTTTTATTTATTTATTTTTTATTTTATCGTCATCGCAATATTAACTGGTGCAACAAATACATCACAAAATGCTGCAACATATCGCAAAAGTCAATTCAGTGTTCAGTTTTTTTTCATAAAAGAAAGTTGGAAAGGATTTCCTTTCATTTGTTTTAAATTCAACAAGCAATCTGATGTATTTTAGCAGAATGCTGAAAACAGCAGAAAGGCAGAACTGGGTACAATTTATCATCCGTTTATGTACCACAAGTAATATCGTTATTGCAATGTTCCACAACGTTATCATATTGGATATATTTTCTCATATTATGCAGCCCTAACAATTGCCTTTTTTCCTTGTTTGGATTAGAGCCCGACCGACAGGATTTTTAAGGCTGATACTGATACGAATATTTAGTTATTTAAAAATCCGATATGCCGATATATAAGTCCTTTGAACAAAAATGCATAAAAAATAAAATAAAATCAGTGTTCCCAACAGGGACGTTGTAGAGTTCCCTCTGGTGGACAAACTATGCAACGCTCATGGTTGACCGTCAACATGGTTGACCGTCTGTTTTTATTTTTTAAATATTCATTTATCAGAATCATTTGTCATTATAAATGATTCTGATGAATTAATTAATATCTAAAATCAGCCATTATATATTCCGATATGATATATCAGGAAATGCCTAATACTGGCTGATAATATCGGCCTGCCGATATATCGGTCGGGCTCTAGTTTGGATCTTTACTGACTTTCAGTCCTCTAACATGCAACCTGTTTCTGTTCAGCTGCAGGGAACGCGTTCTCCCAAGCTGCCCGCCTTCATCTCCAGATGCAGAGCAAGCACGATGCAGCCACTAACTTCATAGACGCTGGAAACGCCTTCAAAAAAGCAGACCCACAAGGTAATCATTGCTCATCACCACCCTCGGGAGCTTGCAGTACCTGTTTTTACAAGCTGCTGCACCACTTCCACTTGACCATGCACATAAAGCCAGCGTCGTCTGATGTTGCTAATGTCTTCCAGACGAAGAGTTTTAACAGCATTACTCACGGCTCCTTCTCGCTGTCACTGTGGATGTGGACAAATACACATGCTTTGCTCCAGGGAAGATAAAAATAAGTAAACACTGACATCAAGCCCAGTGGTCATCCTCTTTGAGGCCCAGGAACATTAGGGCTGGGCAATGTAAATAAAAAAATAAATTATATTTTTTGACCAAATACCTCAATGTTGATAAAAAAGTGACGATATTGTAGAGTTTAACAGTTGATGCTTTAACAAAATGTTTTCACAAGTAGAATTTTGATAAACATCAGTAATGTGGATATAACAACTAAATGGTTCAAGGCAAATAATACAACAGCCTGGCAAGTTGACCTCACAAATGACATCACTTTTCTGTAATGCAGCCTTGAAAACCAGGAAAAGACAACACTGATGTAATATCACAACATCCCAAATCTAAGTTGATATGTAGTTCCATATCACAATATCGATATAATATTGATATATTGCCCAGCCCTACTGGGTATGGTTCAAAGATTTCCGGTACCAATTTTATAAAATTCATTTAACAAAAAGAAATTACAACATTACGGCACACATCTTTTAATTAATGTTCCTGCTCCTACTACGTGAGCCCCGTCTCTGTGTAACGTAGAGTTTTTTCCTGCGTGTCTCTACCATATGTAAAGTTAGACAGCCAATCACAGAAATTATTAGAGCCTAGCAGACGCGTCCTGCGTGCTGATTGGCTCTCTGACGCTGATGAGATCTACTCCTTAGGCATTGAACTCTGGTATTGAATGACGAGGCATTGTTTATTAATCAATACTATAGAGGCAATTCAGTAGGTGCGTAAAAAGCGTTGAATTCATTACCCAGCGTTATAGAAACACTGTTAAAATTACCATGGTCTTGAACCTTCTTACAACCGGTTACTTCTTAATTTGTGGATATGTTATTTTTTACTTTATTCCATTGTTGGTGTGAATTCCCTGAATAATTTCACTGACGTGGGTTAACGTTAGAGGGTGACACAAATCTCGAGCCCACGAAAATACTCCCGTCATATCCCGATCACAGGGGCCATCCCGTCCTGCAAAAATGCCTGGTAAGCTTCGGGTGGACTCACTGCGTTGCTTTTAATCTCTGGTTCCGTCTCACACCCGCCCGCTCCCGCGGTTTTCTGATAGTCATCCTCTAGTTTATGTCATGTCTAAATATTTTTTTTTTTATGTCTCAACAGAGGCCATAAATTGCCTAAACCGAGCTATTGAGATCTACACCGATATGGTGAGTGCAAACACCCAAACTCTTCTTAGTTTCTTTTAAATTATTACATGTGAAGCAATTTACTTCTGTAACATGTAAGTCCCTGTGTTTATCTCTCTCTCTCTCTCTTGTTTGTTTGTTTTAGGGGCGCTTCACCATCGCAGCTAAACATCACATCACCATTGCTGAAATATATGAGACAGAGATGGTGGACATCGATAAGGTCAGATATCTGTGTTTCATGTCGATTATTTTATGTATTAATTCCAGGGCAGATTCGGCAGAATCCGAATACTTTATTGATCCCCTCAGGGAAATTGTTAAGATTCTTATGTCTTATTTGTTTCCCATCCCAGGCCATTGCTCATTATGAACAGGCAGCAGATTATTACAAAGGGGAAGAATCCACCAGGTGACTATTTAATGTTTTATAGAATTTTTTTAATTGAATTAATGCAGTTTCCTTTCATTTTGCATCTTTGTTTTATGCTTTCCAAGTTAGGGAACATGGTGGTCTTAAAGCCTTGATGTCTGTTGTGGACTGAGAAGCTTCTTGATTTTCCTTTTTTCAGTTCAGCAAACAAGTGCCTTCTGAAAGTAGCAACCTACGCCGCTCAGCTGGAGCAGTACCCGAAAGCCATTGAGATCTATGAACAGGTGAGCCAGTGCTCACCGGCAGCCTCCATCTCCACATGTTATTCAGTCACCTGTTGTAACCAAACACATCTGAATTGGACCCTTTTGTGAACTTTAGGTTGGAACCCACGCCATGGACAGTACTCTCCTGAAATACAGTGCCAAGGATCACTTCTTCAAGGCAGCGCTCTGTCACTTCTGTGTAGACATGCTGAATGCAAAAGTAAGCCGGAACACTCGAACCCGTGTCCATGTACAGCCGTCCGCACCAAGAACCAGAACTAGAATCTTGACGCGAGCCTTCACACCGCTGAACGATAACGGTCTAGAAACAGTGGCGTAAAGCAGGGCTCCACGAAATGAGGAAAATATGCGACACACTTCTGCTGCTTGTGGAAAAGAATGACAGTTACATTTTACAGGGCAGATTTCTACAGATATTATCTTTCCAACTGTCACGCCACACCACACCACTGGCCTACCTGTGTAACACAAATGCACCTTCTCGCCGCAGTGTCACTTGGCGTGCCATATTGGGAATTAAGAGGAATTTTGATTGGCTGTCAGTGATTCTGTCATTCATCAAATAGCTCTGAAAGTGATCCCAACAATATCATGGACTCTGTCATCCACCTGAGTGGGAATGATTTGTAAGACTATCTATATAAAGTTCTTGGCGTGGACGGCCCTTAAAACGAGCTTCCTTTTTCTAATAACCATCCTCTTGTCACCCAGCTTGCCGTGCAGAAGTATGAGGAGATGTTTCCCGCCTTTTCAGACTCTCGAGAATGCAAGCTGGTGAAGGTATGCTTTGGTCTTATTTTGGCTCAAAAATCCACGTAGGACAGTCTCTGTTGTTTTCAGTCCAAACTGTTGATGACTTTCTAACTTCTACATGTTAGTAATTGAAAAGGAAAGTTGGATGTTAATTAGCCTGGTGCAAAAATGTTTCTCAAAAACATTTCACCCCCCAAGCATCATACAACAATAGCCCCAGTATGCTTAGGGCGGTTAAAGCCCGCCCCCCAACAATTGTGATTGGTAGAATCAGAATCAACTTTGTTTGCCACGTATGAGGACACATACGAAGAATTTTGCTTTGTATTATACATTGCTCACAATGGGCTTCC
This sequence comes from Etheostoma spectabile, assembly GCF_008692095.1. Classification (NCBI taxonomy): domain Eukaryota; kingdom Metazoa; phylum Chordata; class Actinopteri; order Perciformes; family Percidae; genus Etheostoma; species Etheostoma spectabile. The sequence goes on along the minus strand of NC_045735.1, from coordinate 30,432,770 downwards.
TCATACAAAACAAACAACAAAAACAATATATGCACTTATAACAGAAACAATATCAATCAATCAAAATGTATTTATATTGCACTATACAGCAACCAGCAGGTATCCAAAGTGCTTAACATCAGAAACCAAGAGTAAAAACACATCATACAATAAAAAGAGTGAACATAGAAAACAGTCAAGTCAGAAAAGGTTACAAAGAAACGGAAGAAGTAAATTGTCACACCACTACTACATATTAAACGCAAAATATAGACCGGATGAAGCAATAGTGCAATTAAGAGTGCAAAGTGTGCAGGAGTAAATTATTTTGATGATAAATTATTATTTAAATTATGGAATATAGTGCAAAGGATGCTGGAATTAATAAGTATTTTAATATTATTACAAGTATTACAATATGAACAGTATGAACAGCTATGAAATAGAGAATGATGAATAAATAACAAGTGGAACCAGTAAACGAGTGCTGGTTAGAGCCAGTGTTGCTGGGTTGTTGCACACAGTGTCACTGTGTGATGGTAAGAATGCTGCTTTTTTCAAAACTATGATTTTTGGCTACTAAAAATAACAAAAACAACGTAATCGAGAAAAGCAATTATTTTGCATGTTGTGTTCTGATTGGGGGGGAAGAAAAACTAACCCCCAATTTCCACCGGGTGTGTAACGGCTGATATTTCCCAGTTGAAGGGGTTTGCACTGTTCATTTGTTTAACACCTTCATTGTTTTTTAAGTTCAAAAATTGCAGCATCTTTAAAAGTCAAGGAATAATTGTTTTAAATCATTGAGATTATGATTTATTTTTCCATAATCGAGCAGCCCTAGCAGACAGTGTATTATAGTATTTAGCTTTCTTCACTGCCACGGTGTATTTCTTGCCAGAAGGCAGACTTTCTAATGTTAAAATATGATTACTTTTATCCAACCAGAAACTTCTAGATGCCTATGAAGAACAGAACGTGGATGCCTATACTGACTCGGTGAGTTTTTTTAGTTTTTTTTTTTTTTTACCTTCAGCAGAATAAACAAGTTTCTGCAACAATAGATTATAAAAATAAAAAAATCCTGGACTGACACCAGTGTCCTACAGTGTTATATGACGTATATGATTTAGTATTTAATATTGGGTAACTACTCATTTCTCAGGTGAAGGAATTCGACACCATTTCCCGGTTGGACCAGTGGCTCACCACCATGCTTCTCCGCATTAAGAAAACCATCCAGGACGAGGAGAGCGACCTGCGCTGACTCCCCCCTCACCCCCCCCCCCCCCCCCCCTTCTCTTCCTGCTCCGGACAAGTCTCAAGCCCTCTACAGCCAACTTGCATCCTTCTTCTTTTTGCCTTGAGCGTCTCCCCTGTATCCTAGCAACAATCTTACTTGTTTGACCATTAGGCCCTTATTTTCCCTCTCAGATGCTGTGTTTCTTTGCCACCATCTGCAGTATTTGTTCTTGCCTTTTTAATCCGCTCAGCTCAACGCTCCAAAAATGGTCCTTACAGGACCGTACGCTATTTTCCGTGTGCACGCCGCACACAGTATGTTTGTTGTATGTTGTTATGATCCAGGTGTTGGCCCAATATTGGTTAAAATATTTGCAATGGGCTGAAATACCTAATACTCATACCAGCACACTTGTATAATAAAGTTTTTTGTTTTATTTTCTTGTTATAAAATGGATGAGAGGATGCCAATTTACTCACTTTGATCAACAAAATAGGTTTTCCAGAATGTGCTTCAGAATTAACTCGACTGACCAAAATGCCAATATAGACTAAAAAAACACACACACACCACACACACACACACACGCGTTAAACGGCACTTCATGTCAGCTGCAGAGCTTCTCTCCAAGCAGAGAGACCCAGCGAGAGTTTCTGAGGTTCTTCCATGGCAAATACCCACTTTGCCTTACACTGCAAAGTTCTCAGGACGTGAACACCTAGATTTAATGAAAAAAGAAGTCATGCTTTAATTTGCTAATTGTTTCTGTCCTTTCCATTTAAAGTGCTTTTAATTCACAAACAAAGGTGACAGAAGTTCATCACTTTTGTGAACATTTGCATGGTTTGGTAAGCATGAGAAAACTAGAGCAGCCGTTTTCCATTGTATAGGAGTTATTTCTTAAATGTGTGTGTTGTTCTTTTTTTTATTTTAAGGAAAGTCTTATGTTTGTTTTTTCTGTCATAACTAACCAGGCTGAAAAAAAGGCCTGAACGGAATGCAATACATTGAAAAAAAAGGAGCTTTACTGATCTGAACACTGTGCGTATGTACCGGTGATTTGTCATGAGACATTTTTACTTAAATAATGTGTCCAACAGTGACTAACCCTGTCAAACGTTTGAATAAACCTGTCTCAGACATCCTGGGCGTGGCCTCCACCTGCCTGCAGACCCGCACCGATTCATTAGCAGTTATGATGTCTGTAGATTAGAATTCAAGTGAAATGTCATTCTGTCAGTTCCTACTGAATTTAAAAACACAAAAAAACAAAAAACATGTTGGCTCTTGTGAATTCTTGCGGAACATTCGTGCAGACGGACTTGAATTTCAGCACCTTTCTGCCTATATATGATGCACAGCCGTTGATAGAGATGAGGACGTAGAGCACGCGCGAGCGAGCGCGGCGCCGAGAGGCTAGAATAGCCTGCCGTTACTCAGACTCATTCCACCTCTGACAGGAGACAAGTCACCTGCGTCCGCGACACACCTGGGCGAAGCAGCTACGCGTTTACGGCCATGTGGAGCTGCGCTGGACCTGACTTCAGGTGAACAAACCACTCGCTTTACTTTTACTCATTTTTGAAAAACAACGGGGCCACGCGGACACTGCCGGGCAGCCTCGCTTCTTTCTCATTTTGTTGACGAACACGGCAACGCGTTATAATTCGCACCTTACCCGGTGTGGTAGTTTCCGCACAGCTTTCGGAAACTGATTTTAGTGTGATTAAGTGTGAGGGTAGAAGCTTCTCCTGGGCTGGTGGATTCACAAGGCTCTTAAATGGATGTTAAATGGGCTGCCGCTGCGCCCTAAGGTTTTTACACCTGGTTGGAGCTTGGGTCGCGCTGTCCGTGTGCGCCGAGCTAGCTGCGAGCGCGTTATATATATATATATATGAGAGGTCTTTTGATGTTGCAGCTGCACAAGCAAACCATCAAAGAAAAGTGTGGGATTGAATTGAAAACTCCATGCGGTTTTGTGCACCTGTCGGCAAGATCTGAACGACTGAACATGTTGCTTGTGCCGCTTCTGACATGCTTCTGCTTTGGATTTTGATTCTGAGTTTTTGTGAAGTGGACAACTTCCATTACACAAAACAGTTTGGTTAACTAGAACTATTGTCACTTGTACTGGATTAAATTTAAAGTTTTTTTGTTTTGTTTTGCACATCAGTCTATTAGACACAAATGCATGGGAATGGAGCCCAGGTCAAAATAAAGGTACACTTTCAAGCTTTTTTTAATCAATTCCTGTCTTATTATTTTGTTAATTGACAGGTCTGCTGGAAGGTTTTGGCATAGTAGTTAAAAATTAAAAAATGTATACCAACAAAAGCTTAGTTCTCAGAAGGTTAAAGGTTTAAACCGGTGTCTATGTAACTCGGTGAGCTTCAAGTCTCGGCAGGTTTATCAAACTTTACGAGGTTGCCCGGGGACCTGTAACTTGGTAACCATTTGCATCTAATGTTTCCAACTTATGCGCAAAGTCATACACCTCAGTTGTGTTCAGAATGTACAGTGAGGCTGGTTGATCAGGAAGCACCCTCAGGACTGGAGACCTTTTGTTATTTGTACAACGCCGGTTTGCGCCTAATTAAACACCTGGGAGAATGGTGTGTTCAGGTGTGTCCCACCAGAACATGGGTCACCTTTTAGCAAGACCACGCAACCTACGGCAAATACAGACACCACCGTGACATTTAACTGTAACTTTACAAATTGGTAGCCTACTAAAAGTTAATGGGGAAAAAAAATGGGGAAATTACAATGTAGGCCTACACTCTATTGTTATTACACACTGCACATAGACCTGAAATACACACATATGCTCAGGTCCTACATGCACTAATGGAGAGATGAGAGAGTGAGGGGGTTGCCAGTGCTGGACCAGCACCCTGAGGAGGTGAGTACCCAGGATGTGAACTGGAATCTCTCCAGCTATCAGTCCACACTCTCAGTACTTTGGTCCGAACGGGGACTTGAACCAGCAACCCTCCCAACCCAACTCCCTGCGGACTGAGCTACTGCCGACCCCAATGGGACATCTATGCTCACCTCGTACTGGAAAGAATGCAACCTTAAAATGATGAGTGTTTATAAGGCATGCCAGTGTTGATTATATTCCTCTCTCAGCATTTAAAAATTTACTACTTTCAAAGGACGAAAAAAAAAAAAAAAATGTAGTATTTAAAACAAAAAGACAATCTTTAAGCCTAGTTTGACAGAACAATGGGAACATCTGGCAGTATAACTCACAATGTGCATGTAATGCTATACTTATGGAAGCTAATTGTAAATTTCTATTGAGATTCAAGGCTGTGAAAGCTGTGATGTGTTGACTAACATGAAGATGTTGTATCATTTCTTTGTGTTGGCAGTTACGTCCAGTGTGTCGCCTGTTAACGGCGAGAGTGTAATGTGAGGAGGATTACACGCCAGGATCCAGGGCCATCTCCCAAAAAGATGATCCATTTCTAGGAACGGCACACCGCACAGCCTGGTGTACTCCGCTCGAGCCAATGAGACGTATTAAAACCTTAAGTGCCATGGTTGTCCTGGTCACTTTGTTCCTGATCTTCTTCTACTCAACACTCCACCTAGAGACGGCCTACAGCCGCAGGGCTGGACCCGGCGGGCCCCTGAAGCATCCCACCCGCCAGGTTCAAGACAGCGATGTGAAGACACCATCCTTCACCACGCCGCACCCTGAAGTCCATGATGTGTCCGTCTCTGATGTCCTCAGACAGATCATCCCTCAAAATGGCGCGTACTGGAACCGTCTGCTGTACTCTGCCCTCAGGAATCTGGACAAGGGAGAAGATCCTTTCAGACATGACACCAATTGGTCCAGCTGCAGGGAGACAAGTCAAGAGTTTCTGCACAACAACATGCATGACTTCTCCTCCTACCCAGTCTTATTCCAGGACTTTTTGCAGGGCATGAAGTGCAGGACCCCTCCAGTCCTGCTCAATCAACCCAACAAGTGCATCTCTGGCGACGGGAAGGGGGACAACCAGACCTTCCTGCTTTTTGCTATCAAGTCGACTCCTGGGAACTTTGAGCGGAGGCAGGCTGTGCGGGAGACGTGGGGGCAAGAGGGGACGCATCACAGTGGACTGCAAGTGCGCATTGTGTTTCTTCTGGGTAGCCCCTCGCTGGACGACTCCAACCTCACACCACTTCTGTCATTTGAAGCGAGCCAATTTAAGGACCTGGTGCAGTGGGACTTCCACGAATCGCTCTTGAACCTGACGCTCAAAATGCACATGTTCCTCCAGTGGACGCTGAAATTCTGCCCCAACGCCTCCTTCGTCTTTAGTGGGGACGACGACGTATTTGTGAATACACCGGCGGTACTTCGCTACCTGCAGTCTCTGGAGCCTTCCAAGGCCTCTCGGTTGTATGTTGGACATGTCATAAGCACAGCAAATCCCCTCAGGGACCCCCAAAGCAAGTACTACATTCCCCTGAGCTTCTATGACGGCCCATACCCTGCGTATGCTGGCGGGGGAGGTTTTCTGATCTCTGGAGCGTTGCTGCAACCCCTACATTCAGTTTCACGTGTCATTCCTTTTTTCCCCATCGACGATGTCTACGCTGGGATGTGCATTAAGGTTGTGGGGGTTTCTCCTGAGGTAAACAACGGCTTTCAGACATTTGACGTCAAAGTGCAGGATCGTGAGAACCTGTGTGTACATAAGGGTCTCCTTCTGATTCACCAGCGCTCCCCACAGCAGACGAAGAAGCTGTGGAAGGGCATCCACAGCCCCTTGTTGACTTGTTGAATAGGACTGGTGAGCGAAAGATGCAGGGATTCAATAACAGAGGAAACACTGACTGCAGCGACGTAGAAATCATGGCGTATTTGCTTCCATTATTCTCCCTTACAATAAAAAACTGAACCAAGAATATTTAAATTTCTTAATTTATTTTTTCACAAAACATGAAACATGAGTGTACAGTTCTGGGATTTAGAGTAGTGTGTAACCACATTACAGCACACAAACCCAGCTAAAATCGGTGTTTGTGTATACTAAAAACCAAATCGTTTTTAATTTTTTTTTTTTAAACAAGTTCGTCAGTCACTTTAATGATACACAAGGAAACCTTTTAAATACCATGATCACTGGAGAGGGAACATAGACATGGGTACAATTCCACCGATTATTGCTCGATTTGTCACTTTCTTTTGAATTTAGACTGCACCTGCTGTTTCTTTTTTGCTACTGTGCAAAAAAAACAGTGGTAACCCTGGGAACTAGAGTGACTATTCATTAAAGAGCTCTTCTACAGACAACAAATCAACTTAAGGCACCAAACCCAGAGGCATGAAGGAAAACATTTTTGAAAGCTAAATCTCTCTTCCTCAGTTGTGCAGAAAGAAATGACACACATCATATCAAAACTATATTTGTATGAATACAGTAAAAGCTGTAACAGTTTTATATTAGTCTCAATGGTCACCCACTCAGTTATTTGACGTACAGGTCGAGTGGGTAGTGCTCTTTGTACTGCTTCACGTGCCTCCACATGGATTCTCTCTGCTTGTTCAGACCGGGCGTCATCTCCTGGTACACGTCGGTAAACATCAGCTCTGGGTTGGGCTTCAGGCGTTTCTCAGCCCTCTCGAATGCCTCCATCACAGTCTTGCGGGACTGCTTCCGCCAGCTCCTCTCGTCGTCCTCGCTCCACCAGCCGCGGGCCGTCATGTAGTGTCTCAGCCGGGAGATGGGATGGTCCTGCTTGTCCCAGTAGTTCACCTCGTCCACCGAGCGGTACGCTGAGCTGTCGTCACTGGTGCTGTGGTGCCCGATTCTGAGGAACACAAATAATAATCTTACTTCAATCAACTTCCCGTACCACATCATTTTTTGGCAACTCTTCCAAAAAAATCTCATTATGTTTTTCCCAATTGCAACCCATTCAAATCCTGCCACCTCCAGGAGAAGCTCGCTGGCTGTTTCCACTTACATTAGCTGTTTAAGTTGACTAGCATTTTAGCTAGCAATAATTAGTAGGGGTGTAAAAAAAAAAAGAAAGATGAATTGCAATTCTCTCAAACATGTGATATTAATCGATTATTTAAAAAATAAAATGTGTTCTTTATTTAAAGGTTACTGTCTGCAGACATGTACAAATCAGAAAACAGTGACTGAAAGAGGATGGGAGAATGGACAACAACTAAAACAAATGGCCAAAAGGAAGACAAAATTAAGTTTTGTATATATACACACATGATCTAGTAAATACAAAAAATAATTAGGCAAAACACAAAGGTTGTTGATCTGCTTTATCACATTACAGCTGACCACCAGAAGCCAATTCTCCACCTTTAAACATGACGGAGCCTCTGACATGAAAGATCACTGAGAGAGAAGGTGAGGTTCACAAGCATGTTTAAGGTTTAAGCATGGAGCCACTACAAAATGAAAACCCAGTAGACAAAACATTTCATTAAAACCTGTGTAAAAAAAACAACTGTCAAAATCAAACAAACTCAGATATAGATATATGTATAGAGAGAGCGATAGATCTATATAGAGTTAGAAAGAGAGATAGATATATATCTACGTATAGATTAGGGCTGCACAATTAATCAAATTTCAATCACAATTTTGACTTCACACGATCAAATTTGCGTGATTGAGCGATTTTTTTATCGATATTCTGGCCATGGGTCACATCTCTGGCCCAGGTCCAGCAGCTCCGTCTCACACACTGTTACTCTACGGACTGAAGTTAGTTGCATTCAATAACTTCTGTGTTTTTCGCCGTGGCGGCCGCGATAGCAGAGTTACCAGTGTAAACACTGGTACAAATACAGGTTTGCCTCTCATGCTTAACAATATACAGCTGTGTTAATAACAATTAAACTGTAGACAAACGTCAGAAGTGTGGCCGGTGCCACTGTGTGGCGGGGCTGCACTGAGAGTAAGAGGAGAGATCCAACACAGGCACGGCTTTACAGAAGAAATGGGTCATGCAACGCAAAATTAAACCATATCCATATAAACATTTCAACGGATGCGAGGACATCAGATGCACCGGTGCATCCAAGAGGAAAAATATTACTCGCGCCCTAGAGCCCTGTGAGCTATCAGACGCTAACTAGCACTGGTCACTGCTGTTGTCTGAAAAACAACACAGACGGGACAAAATGTTGCGTTTACTGGTAAACTGGTAAACCCTGAGACCGACGTTTAACCGACTGCTATCTGTTGAATTGTCCTCACGTTACTCTGTCCCTGTGACTGTCTACATCTAGAAACTAAGCTGCGCGGTGCAAGGAACAACTCTGACTGACACATGATCAGACAGTGGTTTACGGAGCGGTAGATTGGCTTTGCAAAAACAAAAACGTTCTATGAAATGATGCATTTAAAAAATTGCTCGACCACGCAAATTTGATCGTGGGAAGTCAAAATTGTGGCCGTAATTAAAATGTAATTAATTGTGCAGACCTAGTGACTGGTCAATGGTGTACACTCATAATGGTCATTAGGCTTCTAGGCTCAAGTCCCAGTTTGTTATATTCAGTCGACGCTGTAAACTCAGCTGGTTCCACCTTAAAACTAAGATCATAACTCAACAAAATATGTGTGTGTTAATAATGGCACAGTTAAATACAGTGAAAGTTAAATGGTGATCGTTTTGTGTTTTATGACAAATTCTTCTTTAAAAAACTGGAATAATGTACATCTGTTTTGTAATTTGTCAATTCTGCATTGACCTCAAACTAAAGAGTTTGCCAATTTAAACAAATTTAGGTAGCGAAAATCAAACATTTCTAATAACCACAGTATGATGAGCCGTCAGCTCAAAAATGCAGAACGATCAAAAATTATTCAAACAAACGGACCTGTAGGTCATTGCCTCGATGAGGAAGGGCTGGTTCTCAGCCACGGCTCTGCGGCGCGCCTCCTTCGTGGCATTGTACACGGCAAACACATCGTTACCATCGACGCGGATGGACAGCATGCCGTACCCCGGACCACGAGCAGCTGTTCAATCACAGAAAGAAGGAATCTTGTGTTCATAAAAGCTGCTGAGAATTCCCAATACATGTTTTTCTGTTTGAATACAGCAGAAAAACTCATCTTACCAATGCCATCTCCCCTGTACTGCTCGTTGGTGGGGGTGGAGATGGCGTAGCCGTTGTTACGACAGAAGAATATCAGTGGGCACTCGAGCGTGGCAGAGAAGTTGAAGCCGGCGTGTGCGTCCCCTTCGCTGGCCGCGCCCTCTCCGAAATAACAAATCACAGCCCGGTTCATGTTTTCTCTCTTGACCGCATATGCAGCTCCAGCCGCTGAAACAGACCCACACAAATATATATATATATATATATTTACAGGTAAATGTATGCACTTGCAGATGGGAGAGCTGTACACAGGTGCAAAGCAGCTCACCCTGGGGAATCTGTGTGGCCAGAGGAGAGGAGATGGTGACAAAGTTCAGATCTTTGCTGCCGTAGTGCACAGGCATCTGCCGGCCCTTGCCCAGGTCGTCGGCGTTGGCGTAGCACTGAGCCATGAACAAATCCAGAGGGAAACCCCGGTACATCAGCACTCCTGAAGGGGAGCATGGGAATTAAACACCGTTACTCACAAGATAAGAAAACCTGGGCAACCGATGGTGATCATTAACTCAATGGGCAGGTAGGAGGTATATGAGCCAAAGGACTGGAGGGTAGGGATTGGGAAAGAGGTTATATAGAAAGGGAAAAAGCAAGGTGGAGGCTGGGGGTGTGGCCTTGACCAACTGCCACTTTGCTCGTTTGAACAATCTAACACACGCACGCACACACGCGTCTTTTGCCATGAAAACGAGAGAAGACGGTTGATGAAAGTCACAAGTTCACGAAAGGTTGGTATCTTGTGAACACCTTTACTCAATCACTAAATACAATGTTGTCAGTGTGTTAATGTTGGAGTCCCAAACCGACCCCTTAATCTGTGGGAAACACTGACGTTTAATGGTGCATTGTCCCTGTTTAAATTACATTTTATTATATGCTGTCTCATTCTTACCAGCTTCTCTGTATTGACCGAAGACCAGGTCTCTTGGGTCAAGAGCAGCAGCACTACCAATATGTGTCCCCTCCTCACCATAGTTGGTCATGTAGAAGGAGATGCGACCCTGTAACAGGAAAAAAAAATACTTTTCAGCCTTGTTCAGTTGTGTCATTGTTACCAAAAAATGCAAGAGGAAACACTAACCTGTCTCTGGGACTCATAAAGAATGCGGTCCATTGTGTTCAGCAGAGTCATCTTCTGGTAAAAGTTCAAAACTGTCTCTTTGGAGAGCTGACCAGGAAAGAAACATACAAAACCACCAACACATTAACTGAGTGGAGGTAACAGTGCCTCTTTTAATAACCAGGGGTGTAGGCAGGTGGACTCTACCTGAGGGTCTTGAGTGGGGTTGATGATGTTTCCCTGTCTGTCCATCACCCGATACACTGGGATCCCAGAGATTACGTTGGGCTGGATGAAATCAAGTTGATCCACAAACTCTGCTGAGGCTCCGGGGAACTGGGGCTTTTCCAGTGTCGAGTCAAAGGGCTGCTGCCGCTGCACAGCCTGCAAGATTAAATTCAAGCATTATTTAGCGCCCTGGTAGAGCGCCTCGTGTACAAAGGCTCAGTCCTTACCCCAGCGGTATGGGGTTTGATTCCGACCTGCAGCCCTTGGCCAAAATGGCCAAAAAAATAGTCTTATAAAAACATCTGTGTGACAAAGCAAGACCCTCTCTAAAATAGACACCACTCAAAGGGAATTCAGCTTCCTCTTAATCTCATCAAAAAAAAACCTTTCGGTCTCTTTGTTGAGACCGAAAGGGAAACAAAAGGTGATTTTACTGGAATTCCACCCACTTTCCTGTTTGAAAAACTTCCTGCAATAGGTGTAAATCAGAGATTTTGTTTATTGAAATGTAACACGTTTCATTAAACATGGGATTTTATGGATAACATCCTGTTGAATCCCCTGTTTAATGCTGAAACATGTTATCTTAAAGCCTCAGCAATACTGTTTTGTTTTTGAAGCTGCTTGCTGGAGTGGTCACATTTCTTGTATTTTGTTTTTGCTCCAGTAGATTGATATGCAACACTCTAATGACTGGGCAATATTTGTATATAGTTTAAGAGTACAAAAGTTTGATTTAAATATTAACATATAATTTGACTCAAAATGTATTTATTATGCAAACCAGATGGCCATAAAGTGCAGATATCCTGAATGATCACTAGAGGTAGACAAAGTATTCAGTGAAAGGATCAATACTTACTACAGTGTTACAAGCCATAAACTGTAAATACCCTTTACCTTTTAAATGTACAACTAAAAGACCTAGGTTCAAAGTGCAAACGTTTTAGCATCAAAATATACTGTAATAACAAAGTACAGGAAGTAAATGTATTCATTATACAGAATGGTCCATTTCAAATGAATATCCTATTACTGGATTGTGATAAGTAGTGCATTAACTACATCAATTTAATGTTGTAGCTGATATAAGTGGGGCTTTTTTAAACTAATGTATATACTGCTGGGTAGCTTAATTCATAATATTATTCATAATGTATTACATTGATTTGCATTAATAAACTAAATCTTTAAACTAACTATTAAAAGATATTAAATAAATGTAGTGGAGTAAAAACTACCACATTTGCCTCTGAAATGTAGAAGAGTAGAAGTACAACGTAGCATGAAATGGAAAACCTTGAGTAAAATACGTTAACTCAAGTACTGTGCTTGAGTACATGTACTCGGTTACGTCCCTCCACTGCTTATTACACTGTGACACTACAGTTATGACTCACTCAACATACTGTCGTAGGAGTATACAAGTGGTGTATTGATAGCGGAGAAAAACCTGTTAACATTATTTTTTTAAATGAGTTGCCATAATTTATTGGTTTACCTTTAACGACACACGTCTGGCATTGACAGCATAGAACACAACGAATTACACCAGAATATTTCATGGGACTCGACAACAAAACTTAACGTGCCTTTTGTTATAGTAAAAAAGATATTTCGACCTTATTCATTTATTTTATTATTATTATTTGATATTACGACTTTAACTTGAAGACGGAAGTTTTGTCCTGACGCCCCTTTGCTCGACCAATGGCAATGCAACTAGCTAAAGCTTTAGCCGGCTAGCTAGCTAACGTTACCTAGCTAAGCTTCAGAGTCACAACGTCCAACACTAGCTAGTGCCCTTCAAGCTGCTGATTAAAAATGAATCATATATATATATATATATATATATGTATATATTCACAAACATTTGGGCACCTACAATTTGACTTCATATACTGCGTTGGAGAATCGGTAAATAATTAACTCTAGTTAGTTCCTGCAAGGTTGTCAGCTAAGCTAGCTGGCTCTCTGGAGAAGTCAAGCAACGCGTTCATGTGAATCCTTGATGGGTCCTCAAAACCAGACAGCTCTGGCTAACGATAACAAGTTTAAACTTCATACATACAGTTAACATTAACTATCTCGTAGCTGAATACTTCACTTAACATCGTAAGTTTTGATATCAGACCATAGTCAGACCACTTTTTCTAATAACCCTGTGAATGCTGAAGCGACCTTTCATGTTACTAAGCTAACACTAGCTACCCTTATTTTTAGCTAACATAACAATACATCAATGTTTCACTTTTTTTATAAACTTACACCGACTCTGAAGGCTCTGTGTTGAAGCAGCCTCGATACCTTCAGTCCTGCCGTCTGACGAACAACATGGAAACATACTCCATACATTTTGTTCATACTCCTCACAACCGCCATCAGGACCGTCCACGGCCGATAGCTTGTCAGGGATGTTAAAATATGTAAGAATAATGTGACAAAACTACCTAGCTAACAATAACAGTTAGAACGGTTTTCAATCTTCAGCACTGATATTCACATTCACAATAACACTTGTCAGGCAGGTTAGCTACAAACGGCCGTGTCGCGGTCGCGTCAACCACAATCATGAAGATGACATCCGGTCCGCCTTCAAATTAAGAGTCAAAGTTACGAAGAGTGGATTGTGCCAATTCAAATGATACCCTGGAGAAAGAGCAGGAGCCACCCTCCCCGTCGCCGCCAAACCGTGTGGATTTTTGAATTGATTTAATAGGCATGCACACATGCATTTCCTTTGTGGCATGCAAACTACCCAATTTCACTTTCACACATCACATTGTTTAGTGTGCAAGTGGTCATGTGTGCAGAGCCTAATTGGTGTGTGTACTGTTTGTATTTGCATGTAGTGTGTGATTGAGTGTACAAGTTTAGTTGTAGGGCTACAGCTGGATCAGAAAAATGTGAGGATTAGGGAGAAATACATCCATAAAAAGTAGATACACTCTTGAAAGGAGTCAGAACAAAAATATTTGCATCCGTTCAGAAATGAGCAGTGTCAGGAAAGTCAAGAAATCCCTGCCTGTTCCAGCCAGTTAAAAAAAAGAATCTGTTAAATTCAGAGAGCAATATTGAGCTCCCACTTGTGAGAAAAAACGTAGAAAAGGTTTCAAGGATGTATTTCCACACATCCTTAATGAATAAAACAAAGGATTTTTGCTACATACTATTATAAATATATTCATAGGTAACACATTTACGGTATAATATATATATATATATATATATATATATATATATATATATATATATATATATATATATATTTATCCAGTCTCCTACATACAGTAGTTGTCCTAGGGGTGGGCAATTCATTTTCCCAAGGGGCTACATGAGAAACAGGGACTGTTGTGGAGGGCCGGACTAATAGGCTAAACTAAAAAAGCTCTAAAATCCCACTGTACACTATCTGCTGAGCACCAACTGCAACTGTGGGCTAACAGGTTTGCCATATCCACTTAAAAAGTGAGGATATGTCAGTGTTGTGTTCATGACTTGTTTCAGCTGCCCCCAAGTGACCGTAAAATTAGTTATTGCAGGCTTAAAATGTGTTTTTAATCCAAGAGCTAAATTATCTAAGTGTAGCCTTTCCCCTTCTTGGCTTCATAGCTGCTGCAATTTTTACTTCTAATGGAAGACTGACTTGCTAACAAATATTTCATGTTTTATGTAGCCAGGCCCTGCATATTTTTGACAAACAGTAGTAGAGAATATCCAGAAATACACCCCAAAATACTATTTCAATTTTTAAATCAAAAAAAGTTATTACATTACCTTCTATTCTGCCAATATGTTTAATACATGTCTAATAGCTTTCCATTTCATTTCTCTTGTGTTGTTCTCCATCAACACATAACCAAGACTCTTGGGGTGTTAAAAATAGGCTCTTAAATTATTTCAAGAGGCATGCATGAGGGGGTCCCCGGTAAATTCTCTATTTTGGGTCCTCGGCGGAAAAAAGCTTGAGAACCTTTTGCATAGAACATAACAGGAGGGCCTGATTCAGCTCTTTGTTGGCAGTTTTACAATATAAATTAGGAAGAGACACTCCAATCTAATCTAGCTCCGAGGGCTCTGATAAATTTCAATCATCTTATCAAGAATTGGATAAATGTGGCAGCCACACTTTTTACCTCATCTGTGCCACTTACTATGTGTATATTACACTTTACCACTTTACATGCTATGGAACATAATGTATATTTTGCATTCAAACAAAAGCAAATATATTCTGATGTCATCTAACCTCTTCTAATAATTAGTGCCATCATTCCTAAAAAAAAAAAACAGCAGAGATGAAACGATTGCAGAGTCACAGATGCTGCATGAGTGACTTTGGGTGGTGGAGCACAGCTGGGATTAAAAATCAGATCATTTATTTAGAGGCATACAGGAAGCAGAGCAAAGGGGTCTGCTGGTGTCATCCTAACGATATCCTGATGAAACACATCCTAATTATAATGAACATATGTGTGTGTGTGTGTTCTCAGGTTTTAATCCAGTATGGGAGGAAACTGTCCTTTACACTTCACATGGATGATGTGGTTTTGGTTGGTTTCCTTGTCTGGGACAATGACCCAATTGGACGGGACTTCATTGGTCAACGGACAGTTGCCTTCAGCAACCTGATCTGTGCAGAATTTCTCAGTGTTTTCAGCTTCATTTGAGAAAAAAGTAACTTTTTGTGTGTGAATGACATGAGCTTAAGAGGCGGCACAATTTGTTACTACCAGTTACACTCCAGAAGTTTCTGCTATTTAGCACAAATAAACAGACTCACTCATTCACACAGTTAAACTCACAATTTCCCTTATGGCTTTGGCAGTGCTATGGTCATGGGGCACATTATCTTGTGTCTAGTGAACCATGGTGTGTTTGATTTGTATAGTAAAAGACCTGTGGCGGGTTATGTTTTGTTGTTTACAGCCATCAGAGTTGTGCCTGAACTCCTGATTCCCTCTCTTTAGGCAACTACTACGCAATTACCAGTCTGATGAGAGTTGACTTATTTCTTTGACTCACTCTATCGCTCACTTTCTCTCGCTCACAACAGGTTACAGACAAATTTACTTGGGGGGGATGACTGAGGCTTCCATCTTTGTGCATGTGTCAGTGCATGATGTCTATGGGAAGGTAAGTGCTGTAGAGTGTTTACTGTAGCATTGGCCCTACTTTGTCAACTGAGTTAAAGAAGCAACAAAAAAAACATGTTTCTCTCAACACATCCATCCAGTTAAGCTCAATCCTTTGTCTTTTTAGTGGAGTCCTCTAGTCCTGAACCCCAGCTTTACCATAATGCACTTACTAGGATCTAACAAGGTAACAGGATGCAATGAGGCTCTGTGTAGTGCTGCATGAAACAGCAATGCATGATGAAGTGCAATAAGTGTTCAGCCGTATGTCCAATGACTTGTTTGTGTGTGATATTAATCCATGAGATTGTCCTCATTTTCTGTGAACCAAGTTCAGTATGTGGCATATCTTTTTATTGTTTTCATGAAAATTAAGACTTTCACTTCAAACTGTAATATGTGAAAAAATTCTGAGAAGCACATTCTCTCCTCTTTCGTCTCTTATTTCTCCTGCCCGAAGGGTCATCAGCTGCGAGATATCCAGGGTTTGTTTAACCGTTCTTCCAAGTCATCTGTGGATACAAACTCCAGTGACCTTTGGAAACGCTCCATCATTGATCACCTACTGCGGCGCACAGCCAGTGCCTCAGCAAAGGGACGGAACAAGACCAAGATGGCGCTATCAGAGTCACTGGCTTCAATATCAGACCAAAAGAATAGCAAAGGAGCAAGAGCACAGGACATGTCAAGGAAAGAAGGAGGTGTGGAGAAGCGTTACCAGCCATGAGGTCCCCTCACCCACAGACCTATGTCCATGCCCTCAGACTGGCTGCTGCAAGGGACGTAGACAAGGGACAGGATGATGTGGGCTTAGACAATGTCGTCGGTGGGTGTTTTTCTTCAATCATCCCAGTCAAAGAATTATGTATATTTTGGATTCATGCAAATTACACCTAAATTACATCCATTCTTGTTTAATACATTTGTAAGATTATTTGTGAGATTCATGATGTTTTTTTCAAATACTAACCTAAACCAAGCCACATCAAGGCATCAATGACAGTTACTTTTGGCTTTGGGAACAGTAATACTGTGGTAATTACGTTATTTCTTTAAACTGTAGGACAAAAGTGCTACTTTGTTTGTGATACAATGCTTGCAGTGGACATGTCTAAAAACAGCATTTTCCATTGTCTTGCTTTGGATGTTGATTAATGCAAGTTTTACTTATCCTGCCACAAATTTGTAAAACTCATGTACAGTATCCATGTGAACTGACACACTATACTCTAGTTGCCATGATACCTTAACATGCCTTTTCTGTCCCGTCATCATTTGTTGTGCTTCTTTATAGTAGGGAACTGACTAGGATATTCCTGCAGGTAATCTAAAATAAACCTATTGTCTGAAGGTTGCATTGTCCATAAACATACCAGTATTGCATCCACCCAGTGTATTTTGTCCAAATGTGGTCTGAGAAATATATTCCTGTGGCATTTGATCCCATTTTTACCAAACTAATCCCATTTGACCATCTCTTTCCTAATCTAATGTCCGCAAACATAAGTTTTTTAACCTCTTTTTTTAAGCCTCATTCTCCAGCTTCCCCTTCACAGTTGTACTTGGTGATCCATTTGTATGGGGCGGCTGTGGCTCAGTAGTAGAGCGGTTGCCTGCCAATCGGAAGGTTGGGGGTTCAATCAAGCAGTACCAAAGGAAGGTGATTGTGCCAAGTACCAGTCAGAAGACAATGGAGTCAATAAATCAAAGATCCTATCCACTTTGTCTCTGCTTCCAAGAACAGCCAGATGAGTTCAGCTGAACCAAAAACATCATCGAACAGCACAGCATTCACAGTTTCACCTTCAATCTTCACATCCTCCTCTTCTGCCCCCTCCTCTTTGCCCCCTCTTTCCCCTCTCAGTGTGGACTTTGATCCGAAGAGTCCCAGCTCTTTGCATGACAGCACCATCTCCAGACTCACTGATGCTGTGTCCTTAGGCAATGAGCAAGACGTATGTGGCCCCATTTCTGCTCTAAAGCACTGTTGAACAAATTGATTCACACACATCTCATGCTTATACCCCTTTCCATGTCTCAATGCCTACCACCCCTCAAGCGCTGCAAGATTTAAGGTCTCCTCCAAAGACCAACGCTAAATCTACTTCCAAGAAACACCTTATACGTCCCTGAACTGAAAAGACAAATCATGAAATCCAATATTTTCCATGCAGATGCACCGGCTCCAGCTCTCTTCACCAGCCCAGAAACCACTGAGATTGAGGTCTACACCATTCTGGATGAGGAGGTGCTGTTGCCTGTTTCAGTGTACAACCTAAGGAAACAGATGGTCCATTTTCATACCCTCAACCAGCTTGAGGTCCTCTCCAGCAAAAGAGGTCCAGGAAAGACACAATGTGGGCTGGGACGACATAAACAGAAAGAGGGGTGGGAGTGAAGAAATTGAGGAAGTAGAGGAGAGTGTATACAAAGAAGTGTATGATCCTCCAGCACTGCCACTACCAGAGATACCAATAATAGAGCAGTTTACTTCTAAAAGGTACATGGGCTCCTCTGTAAACGACTGTTTCAAGTTTTTTCATGACTCAACTGGAAATGCTTTTGCTGAAGTAGCGATAAATGTTGATGAGGATGCATTGGAGATGATGATGACCATGGCAGCCACTGGGAGGGACTCATAAGTCCAACCAAAACGGCATGCTATTTACCAAAACCATGAGTCCACTCCCAACTTCCCCCAACAAAAACAGCCTTCATCATGACGTGATCTTCAACTGCAGTACCCATCGCATGCATTTGCACTGTGTCCCTCCCCATTGAATCCAACTTCCTACCAGCTTTCCAATCACAACACCAGAACAACTCCCAGCCTTCTCCCTTCCACAGACCCGTCAACTCTACACCCCTCCAACCCTAGTCCACTGCATCAGAACAGCTATCCAGTTCCTCAAAGCAATTCTGAGGTCTTTAACAACAGCAGACTTCAGCAGTTCCTACACACAACAGAGGAGCTACAATGGCAAACAAATCCTAAACAAGTCTTATCACGATAGGCTAGGGTATAAACGGATGGAGAGGGAGCATGTAAGGTGCTTTCATAATGGTTTCTCGTCTTGTGAAAGCCTCCCTGTCCAATCTGCTGTGTCCACACACATCAGTAGAGACAGAGGACTGTTTTCCCCTTCTTCAGACTGTGATGCATTGTACAGCCACCTGGACTATGACTGCATTTCACCCTCATCAGAGTCTTCCGCTCCTCAAACCACCCAGCCACATTCCCAAAGTCAAACACAATCATACACCCCGACTCATTCATGGAACCAAAAGGTTGTCCTCATCACTACAAGCCACCAGTCACAGCCTGAATCCAGGGATTCTCTCCATTCAATTTAAGGTCTGATACCATACACCCCACAGCTCCCAGCCTATGTAAGTCCAAGTCCCTGGGAGACCTGACTTTCGAAGACATATCATGAAACTCTCAGAGAAGTATCACATTATTAGTTGCAGTTTCATAATTTCTCATGTGAGAAAGCAAAAGAGGATGCGTACCATGGGGGAAGTAACTTTCCAATCACAGTCTTGTAATCCTCTTACTCAACAGCTACGTAAACTGGTTATGTCAGTTATGCCAGGAAGCAAAATCTCCACTGTCACAGCCGTGTGCAACCTGTGTCTCTTCTGTTGTTTCCAGGAATGTAGATGATTCCCCTCCACTCCTTTCCCGTCGCCAGAATGGCACTTTTTTTTTTATTGTTTCAGTGTTGCACCATTCTTTTTCTTTCTATTGTTGCTCATCGGAGGACTGTGATCATTTTCCTACCGATGCAAGAAAATATTGAAATATTGGATTTTAACAAATCTCATGTTTATATCATGTTTTACTCAAAATGCTAAACAGAACATACAAAAACGGACCTTGTAAAATCAATTGTTGTAAGTCACAACAGCCTCATCTTTCCCCATATGCCACCTTAAACACAATGGGATGTAATTGCTCATGAAATTACTGTGTAATAGAATTGACATGTGGCACACCTGTTGCTCTGGGCATAACGTTCCCTATACTGGGTTTAACAGACTGGCACACTTTAAGTTATAGTGATTAATTACAGTACAACATTCCTTAGAAATCTAAGCGGAAAGGACACAAAGTTGAATGATTTCTTTCATGTTTAATGTCCACTTTGCAGCTCACACACACACACACACACACACAACACACACACACACACACACACCACACACACACACACACACACACACACACACACACACACACACACACACACACACACACACTTCATACATGCTAATCACTTGTAAGCATTCAATTGTTTTTCCACCATCACTCTAGGGAGGAATAATTTGGGCTTGTGTGCTGCTTGTGTCATCGATTTTTCTTCCTTGAATAAGGCTTTGCACCTATTATAAATACTCTCTACAACAATCCACTTGTGCAGAGTGGGGGGTGGTTTTGTTATAGTCAAGACTCCGTTTTCAGCTCCCCCCTACTATAAACCTTGTGATGTTATCTGTTTAACCAAGTTAAACATGTTTCTGTTTACAATGTCCTCTCTATTTGCCAGTAACTGACATGAGGCTCTCATGTTACATTTGGATTTGGATGTGCTATTTAATGGGATTTGTCATTGGTAAGAGAAATTGTTGAACAGTGTTTGTGAGACATGATTTATTCTGAACTTAATTAACTATTTTATTATATTTATATTTTCAGGTTTGATGTGTCTTGTGTTATACTGTGTTTTACAGACTAAATCCACTGACACATATTTTGACGTTCTGATAACACTCCGCTACCAGTGTTAAATGTCCAGAATAGCTGCACCCATGTCTTGGTTGCCCTGGCTCTTCGCTCAGTGGCCCTCCTCAGCTCTCTCCCTGCTGCTTCTCAGTGTGGTGGGCAGACGGATGGGACTGGAGGTGGTTCAGGCGATAGTGTGCACCCGGTGGGGTGCACCGAGCAACAAAAGCCTCTCCCAGGATGGAGATGTAATTATCGGTGGACTTTTTAATCTCAATTACAAACCTTCAGATGTAGAGCAGGACTTTACCAAGCTGCCACATTATGAACCTTGCACTGGGTAACTTAATCAGTACATTGTTGTTAAATGTCTGGTGGTTATTATTTTTTCAGCACATCTGGGGTTTTTATAATTTTGTCATGCTCATATGTTTCTGTTAAAATGCAGATGAAAATATAACTGAAATCTACCAGATGTTGAACTAGAAAGTTAGAGTATGCATGTTTGTAATTACACATCAGTTTTAAATTGATTATATTGATTATAAAAATTATAAAGCTATATATATATGCAAATTTGACTTGGTTGGTATATTTATGACATTTTTGGACATTTGCTGCTTTTTTGTTTGTGGTGATTGTTTTTTTTATCTGTCACTAATTCATGTTATGGTTTACGTTATGTTATATGCTGTTCCTTTCTACTCCTGTGGTTTCAGATTTGATCCAGAGGTATTACAAAATGTATATGCCATGGCATTTGCGGTGGAGGAAATCAATCGTAACAACACCCTGCTACCAGGAGTAAAGTTGGGATACCGCATATTTGATAGCTGTGTCCGATATCCCTGGGCTCTGCAGGCTGCATTGTCACTGGTTGCAGGAGACGAACAAAGCTGCAACATGACAGCCTCCACGTCACATACTGCAGCAAATGATCAACCCGGAGAGACAACAGGTATCACTTGAAATTACTCAGTATGCAACTAACATTTGGTATATTCATGAAAACATCAGCTGATATTTGTAGTATAAAAAAGATTGTCCTCATGTAATTATATGTCCAATGCTATCTGCAGGTGGTCAACCTGTTCGTTTGCTCATTGGTGATGCCGCATCAACAACAACCATATTTCTTTCCAGGATCCTAGGGCCTCTTTCTGTGCCATTTGTGAGTTTCATTATATCAGGAAATAAACCTAATGAACCTTTTCATACAGTCCACACCATGTGGCTGATTCTATTTGTTAAATCAAAATTAAAATGTCTTGCTGTAAATGCTAAATTATTGCTTTAAAAGCAGTGTATGATAATATAGCTGTGTTTTTCTCTCAGATCAGCTACTTGTCAAGCTGTCCCTGTCTAAGTGACAAGATTAAGTTTCCGAACGTTTTCAGAACAATCCCCAGTGATATTTACCAAGCCCGGGCCATGGCACAGCTGGCCTTACGATTTCGCTGGACTTGGATGGGAGCGGTGGTTGTCAACAATGACTATGGTCTTTTGGCAATACAGGTGCATGGTATTGTTATTATTCTATAAAATGCCTGAAAAGATCTTCTTCATATATACTTAAGATAAACATATCCTATTTATATGAATTTATTTATTGTTTGAACTCCAGGCATTTCAAGAAGAGACTCAGGGGAAAGGGGTGTGTTTGGGATTCATAGAGACGCTCCGCAAAGAAACTATTGAGAGTGATGCCAGACGTGTAGCCCTCACAATTCAAGCTTCGACTGCGAGGGTGATTCTGATCTTTTGCTGGTATACAGAAGTAAAGAAAGTATTTCTGGAACTGGCCAAGATAAATGTGAGCAACTGGCATGGAAATAAAGCAAAGACATAGGCTATAGTTTGTAATGCCATCTGTTTTTATTGTCGTAATTTATTTCAATTTCCTCTTACTGTAGGTGACGGACAGACAGTTTCTGGCAAGTGAGGCTTGGAGCACCAATAGTGATCTTCTCCGAAATCTTGCCATCTCTAAAATGGCCACCGGTGTTCTAGGTGTAGCCATTCGAAGTTCAACAATAGCAGGATTTGAAAATTTTCTCAGAGGTTTGCACCCAATTCGTAATCCTGATGATGACTTCTTACGAGAATTCTGGGAAAGCGAGTTTGGATGCAGTCCTGGAGCTTTGCAATTACGTGCAGCACCTCTCACTTCACCACTCAAAACAAGGTCTGTCCATGTATCTTCTGCCAAGGCGTCCTTTCGGAAAGCTTCTCTATCACCCTGCAGTGGCACAGAGTCCCTGGAGGGACTGCATGATCCCATCACTGATACCTCTCAGTTAAGGGTGGCATATAATGTCTACCTTGCTGTTTATGCTGCGGCCCACGCCCTTCACAGCCTTCTCTCTTGCCCCGACACAGACAGCGCAACCGGAAACAACAGCCCCACCTGCTCTTCTCCAAAAAACATCAAATCCATAGAGGTAAACAGAATTATCCATGTGTTATCTCATCCATGAGAGTCATAGTTCTTTACATTTTTTGAACTGAATATATATATTGTAAGTGCATTTTTTTGTAGACAGATTTGCTTTTAAATATTAACTGTCTCTTCAATATTTGTTGCTTTCAGCTGTTGCAGCACTTGAACAACGTGCATTTCACCACACCACAGGGGGAAACGTTTTACTTTCAAGGTGGTGACGCTCCAGCAAAGTACGACCTTGTCAACTGGCAGAACACCTCTGAGGGATTACTCAAACTTATTTTGATTGGTCGTGTGGATGGGTTTGACCTCCACCTAAACGAGTCAGCTATTCAGTGGAGCACCGGATCCAATCAGGTGGTCACATCGACAAGCGGTGTCGAGGCTACGAACAAATTTCCTGTTGAAATAAACGCCTGTTTTGAATCACAATATTATGTCGTTGAGAATATTATTTGGCTTGTTGTTTAGGTGCCTACTTCAGTGTGCAGTGAGAGCTGCCCCCCTGGCACCCGTAAGACCAACAGGAAAGGAGAACCTCCATGCTGCTTTGATTGTATCCCATGTGCTGATGGGGAGATCAGCAAACAACCTGGTGAGGAAATTACTCGATCAGACAACTTCAATTTACCCCTTTGTGTTTAATTTTCCTTCCCTCTCTCCTATTTTTTCCTCTCCCAGGTTCCCTTCACTGTGAGCGTTGTCCATTAGAGTTTTGGTCCAATGCTAAACGAACTGCCTGCATCCCTCGCCAGCTGGACTTCCTTTCCTTTAATGAAACTTTGGGCATTACCCTGACTACAGCAGCTGTGTCTGGTACCATGGTGACAACAGCTGTGTTTGTAGTGTTTCTCTGCTACCGTCACACACCTATGGTGAGAATCTTAAATAATGTAACAGAGCCTTTGTTGTATGCATTTAAAAAATGTCACATTTTTCCTGTTTTGTACTGTTTAAATGGCCAAATGGTCTTTTTCTGTTAATCTGATTCACATTAGGTTCGAGCCAACAATTCAGAACTGAGCTTCCTGCTTCTCCTGTCGCTGAAGCTCTGCTTCCTGTGCTCACTGGTGTTCATTGGTCGTCCATCAGTCTGGACTTGTCGGTTCCAGCAGGCAGCTTTTGGGATCAGCTTTGTACTCTGTGTTTCCTGCCTCCTAGTCAAAACCATGGTAGTACTGGCTGCTTTCCGCTCAGCTCGGCCTGGCGCTGAAACCTTGATGAAGTGGTTTGGTCCGGGCCAACAGAGAGGAAGTGTTTGCCTCTTTACATCTATACAGGTTTGAATATTTGTTATTGACTAAATGATGAGAAAAGTGTTAGACATGTGAAAAACATAAAACATACATGTGTTTCACATTTCATACAGGTTATCATTTGTGCCACATGGCTGTCCCTCAGCCCCCCTGTGCCTCAACGTGATCTGGGTTTTCAGGGGTCAAAGGTCACCCTGGAGTGCGCTATGGCCTCTGTGCTGGGCTTCTCTCTGGTTCTAGGTTACATTGGTTTGTTGGCCTGCACCTGCCTTCTCTTGGCCTTTTTGGCTCGGAAACTCCCTGACATCTTCAATGAGGCCAAACTGATCACCTTCAGCATGCTGATATTCTGTGCTGTCTGGGTGGCCTTTGTCCCGGCTTACGTTAGCTCTCCTGGGAAGTATGTTGTTGCTGTGGAGATTTTTGCAATCCTGGCCTCTAGCTACGGTTTATTGCTCTGCATTTTTGCCCCCAAATGTTTCATCATTCTCTTGAGGCCTAAGAAAAACACCAAGAAGCACATAATGGCCAGGTAGTTTTCTGGCTGAAATGCTTCACTTTTCCAAGCCTGGCATCATGCAATTTTCATGTGTTTTGTCAATCATCTTTTTACTGGGAGTCATCTAAATAATGCTAAATGTAAATTTGGTTGTCTGAAATAAAAAAACGTTTCAACCACACCTAGTCATGGCTTTCATTGGTAACTAAGAAAGAATATATTTGCTGTTCATTAAATTATTAAATACTAACATAACACTTTATATCAATCCTTAAAGAAAAATAAACACTTACATTAAATGCTGCTTACTAAAAAGTGTATTGGTGCGTTTTGCATTAATAATTAATGAATTAATAATTATTTTGCATGTGGTTGTATTCTGTGTTTTTAAAAAAAATACTCAAATGGATACAATTCTCCACCTGTCCCAAACGTTTTAATTAAAATGACACTACATTAATTATTTTTTTGAAACAGAAAGATTCAAGAAAGATTAAAGATTCATTAATTGGTAAACCATTGGCATGCAATAATTAATTTAAGTTAATGTATTACATTCACAGTGGACCAATATCAGTAGTACAGTATGTTCTAGCTTTATATAGTTCACTGACGTCATAGTTTTGCTGCATTTACCAAAATAAACCACTAGATGGAAGTATCATACCATCAAATGGAATGATGCGCAGCTACTTTCCTCATCTCTAAACAAGGTTTGTTCCAAGGTTCCAAGGTTTGTTCCTTGTCGGACATGCTAGTCAAAAACCTATTACCTATTACACATATACACCAGCTGGGTGTGGGGAAGAGTTCCTTAACTACTTCACTTGTGTATAATGCCAACCAGGTTGTGTTGAGTGTGGTCTACAGCTTAACATTGCCAATGCTGAATAAGAGGTTCCTGCTTCTTCGTGTGTCAGTTTTGGAGATGAAACCTGTCATGTCATTTTCATTTGTCTTACTCAGCATACAATTCTCATGCATTAAATAATTTCATATCTGTACTTAGAGGATTCCACTTCCACATGTATTCATTTATGTCAAGAAATCATCAGTTGCAGTTTAATGTGACAATGGTTTCGTAATGATGGTGCCACAAAGAGTGCAGAGGTTGAATCAACCTTTCTTCCTCTTCTTTTAACCTTCTTTGCAATCCCTTTCTATGTATATTATGCAGACACTGAATGATAGACAGTGGAAATTTACCAGTAATGATAAATTCCTAAGTCTGTTTTTTGAATGGCTACATTATTCAATGTATTACAAATGTTGAACTGCATACTGTAGCCACAGTATAATAATGTATATACTGTAGATAAAGATATGTATATACTGTAGATAAAGAAAAATACATTTTACACTGTGTTAGCTATGATCTACAAAACCATGAAAAACAACCTATTGGTGGTGTTAGAGAGTAGTGTCTATGAGAAAGCACTTTATAAATGCAATGAATTAATAGCATTGTAAATGATTATTTTCCACCTCTGTACCTCTTCCCTGTCAGTGTGTAATTGGATGTAATTGCTTGTAAAATGAACAATGATGGAGGTGAGCAATTGCACACCTGCTGCTCATCAGTACCTTCTCACTTAAAGGATAATTCCGGTCAATTTCAACATGTAGCTCTGTTGTTTGTAAAATTGGATTGCTGTCAGTAGAGAGAAAAATGAAAACAATTGGTACTGTATACACCATGTTATCCTCCTGCTAGCGTTAGCACCCAATAGGCTCAAACAGGGTACGTTTTAAACTTATTTTCAGCCTCTAAACATGTTAAAAATGTCTTTAAAAGTTCCTACCTATGTGCAGTGATTTCTTCTCAGTAAACACAGCAAATCTGACTGCAGTAGATATGAAAGAAATACCTGAAAGTTCTGCTAATTCATCCCTGTTTAGTTCCTGTGTTTAGATGGCAGTTAGAGTACTCAGGGACTACAAACTACAACACAGAAAAGAGATAAAACAAAAACATGTAGGCTAACAATTTAATGATTAAAAAAGGTGTTGTCTCCAAACTTAACTCAATTATAACTTGTCTCCTGCTAGTTGTATTACGGCACTCATAAAATAAGCATGTGCTTATTTTTGAAAACACGTTTTATCTCTTTTCTGTGTTTTAGTTTGTAGACAGTCCCGAATCACTCCTTGCAATATCAACACCAGAACTAAACACAGCTGAATTAGCACAACTTTCATGCATTTCTGTCACACAGCAGTCAGATTCACTGTGTTCTCTCGGAAGGACTCACTGCACATGGGTAGGCACTTTTAATGAATATTATGAACATGTTTAGAGGCTAAAAACAAGTTTAAAACTTGCCCTGTTTAAGCCTGTTGGGTACTAACTCTAGCAGGAGGATAACAGGGTGTAGGCAGCAACGATTGATATCATTTTTCTCTCTACTGGCAGCACTCCAAATTTACAAACAACACAACTACATGTTGAAATTGACCGGAATTCTCCTTTAACCCCTTTAAATTAATTGTTATGTAATTTAGTTCTGTGAGATGAGATTACCTTTTGAGCCTTTGAACCAGGTATGTCCTTGTGTGTGGGTGTGGCCTAGTATTTATGAGCCACGGTGGATTAATTTATTAACCAAATGTTAAACGTTAAGAAAATCTAACTCTATGGGGACCTATGTGGTCCCTGCCCTCCAGGTTAGTACGGTAGTTTCTGTATCACACAGCTGTCACTTATTTTCTTATTGTTTTTCTCTCACCTTTGAGAGAAGTGATTTCGTGCAGTGTCATCCTGTTTACTATCATTCCGCCATGGGCTTTACAGCTGTTATAAATACACAGAAAAACATCTATGTTGTGTAGTGCTGGAGGGGGGGAGTATGTTATACCTTGTCTGTTGTCAGTGCAAGTTGTATCTTTTGTAATATTCATTTTTTCACTGGAATTTATTCTGATTTACATGTGGACGTCTAACAGATATATTAAGAAGGAATTAAGATAATTACAATTTTTTTTTTCATTTCAGGAACTTGTTTACTGTAATACACCTCTTTTGTACCAATGGGAAGCCATCTAGCTGGGTATATTGTACACATTTAAAGTGTCCAGAACAGCTCCATCCATGTCTTGGTTCTTCTGGCTCTTCACTCTGAGACCATGCTCAGCCCCATCCCTGCTCTTCCTGGGGCTTGTCGGCAGACGGCTGGGGCTCAGGGTGGGGTTACAGGTGGTTGAGACAGTGTCTTGTTCCCGTTTGGGCACACCCAGCAACCAGGGTCTGTTTCAGGATGGAGATGTAGTTATTGGTGGGCTCTTTAATGTTC
This sequence comes from Etheostoma spectabile, assembly GCF_008692095.1. Classification (NCBI taxonomy): domain Eukaryota; kingdom Metazoa; phylum Chordata; class Actinopteri; order Perciformes; family Percidae; genus Etheostoma; species Etheostoma spectabile. The sequence continues at coordinate 30,404,774 of NC_045735.1, read as the reverse complement.
ATTCTAAGCCTCCAGCTACAAACAATGACTTCACTCAGTTGCCTGACTTCAAGCGTTGTACTAGGTAAAACTCTAAATTTTACTTTTTACTGTGTATACTGCATAATTCATGCACTCATCATCTTTTTCTATTCCATAGATTGTTAACTATTGGTAGTGTCGTTACACATATGGGTTGATTTTCTTGTCCAAAATATTTTGTTATTATTGCTTATTTAATGCTATTTATTGATAATGAAGACGATTACCCATATTATTTAAGATTTATTACTGATCTTCACAGTCACTTTGACAGCATTTTGACTGATATTTTTCTTATGCTTTTTCTCCTGTGGTATCAGTTTGGAAAATCTCCCATTACAGTATATTTATGCTATGGTGTTTGCACTGGAGGAAATCAATCACAGTACAACCTTGCTGCCAGGGGTGAAGCTGGGCTACTATATTCATGATAGCTGTGGTGTAGCCCTGTGGGCTATGCAGGCTGCACTGTCGCTGGTTGGAGGAGACAGCGCTAACTGTAATTCAACAGACCCTCTGGGCTATTCTTCTGGGTATGAAGAGGGAATTGGAGAAAAAAAAGGTATTATATCAAACTGCATGGTTCATACTTCTGTTTTAATACCAAGCAAATAGATTGATGACAGCCTAAACACTGCAATGTTGCGTTTGAAAGAGAACCAAGCCCAAAAAATGACTATTTCATTATTTATCATAATGTCATCAGGTGTTCAGCCTGTTCCTTTGATCATTGGTGGTTCCTCATCCGAAGAAGCCAAGATACTCTCCAGATCCCTGGGGCCACTCTCTGTACCTTTAGTAAGGCTCCATTAAAACCCCAAATTGTATTTGTGTTTAGTTTGAATATATAAAAAATGTTTAAAGAAAAATTGGAAGTAAAAAGTCAATAACTTTCAGATTTTCACTCATAATGTTAAAAAAAATTACGTTCATAGGGTTTTATTTAACCTATTGACGGATGGACTTTGGTGCACATGGCACATTTATGTTTTCTCACCTTCATTTTGCTGTAAAAGAAAATGAAACGATTTGCTGTTCACTGCAGTAAACAGTCTTCTTAAAAAAACAATCCCCGGGGTGAAAATGAGATTATAACAATCTTTACGTGTGTGAGATTTCAGAATAAGCATGCAATTTTAGAATATCCTAGTATTTACGTTTTTTTTTTTTCTTTTACTGTAGATGAGCTACACAGCTAGCTGTCCCTGTCTGAGTGACCGGCGCCAGTATCCTCACTTCTTCAGGACCATGCCCAGTGATATTTACCAAGCCTGGGCCATTGCCCAGCTTGCCATACGATATAATTGGACCTATGTTGGGGCTGTGGTAGTAAACAACGATTATGGCCTTGTGGCAATAAAGGTGTTTCCATTTGCACTGCATTGCTATTTACTCTATTCAAGATAGATTCAGCTAATCTTTTTGCTCCTTTCAACTTTTTATGTCAGTTATTTCAGGAGGAGACTCAGGAGGCAGGGGTGTGTGTGGAATTTATAGAGACTCTCCAAAGGGAAAACATTATGAGTGATGCCAGACGAGCAGCCCTCACAATTCAGGCCTCGACTGCAAAAGTGATTCTGATCTTTACCTGGTACACAGATGTGAGGGAACTGTTCCTGCAACTCTCCAAGATAAATGTGAGTAATCGGAATACAATTGGGTATTTAATCTATAAATAATAACCAAACTGATCTTATTCAAAAAAACATTTTAGCTTTTTAAAGTTATCTTTTGATTTTGTTGTGTTGCTGTCACTAGGTGACTGACAAACAGTTTGTGGCCAGTGAGGCGTGGAGCACAAGTGCTGATCTTCTCAAAGATCCTGTCACTTCTGTGGTGGCAAGGGGTGTGCTTGGTGTGGCCATTCGAAGTAGAGTCATACCTGGATTTGAATATTTTATCAGAAGTTTGAAACCATCTCGTCGTCCTGACGATACATTCTTAAGAGAATTTTGGGAAAAGGTATTTAGTTGTAATCCTGGGGCCACACCACTCTCCAAATATGCCTCTTCACTGCCGTCTCAAGCAGACAGGTTGCTTCAAAAAGCTTCTCAACCACCCTGCAGTGGCACAGAGTCCCTGGAGGGAGTGCAGAATCACTTCACTGATACATCTCAGCTCAGGGTGACCTATAATGTCTACCTTGCTGTTTATGCTGCAGCACACGCCCTTCACACGCTTCTCTGCCCCGTCAGAGACAGCTCACCTGGAAACAACAGCCCCACCTGCTCTTCTCCAAAAAGCATCAAATCCATAGAGGTAAACACCAGTATGTCTATTTCAACACCACACATTTTTATAGGGATGTTAAGTAATTTTTTTATGTGACAAATGCAACTGCTTAAAGGTCCCATGGCATGACAATTTCACTTTTTTTAACATTAATATGAGTTCCCCCAGCCTGCCTATAGAAATGGCGATAGGTGTAAACCGAGCCCTGGGTGTCCTGCTCTGCCTTTGAGAAAATGAAAGCTCAGATGGGCCGCTTCGGCGTTCTTATGACGTCATGGGACTTCATAAAGCAGGATTACCTCCTCTTATTCTGCTTTGCCCGCCCAGAGAATTTGTCCCACCCATGAGAAAGAGACATCAAGCAAAACATGGCAGTTCCCCCCCCCCACTCTCCTCCCTAATAGCATTTGAAGCTACAGACACAGAAATGGCACATCCTAAGGAAAGCTCATTGTGGGACTGGCTCTAGTGGCTGGAATTCTGTACCAAGGCTGAATTTTGGAAAAGTGACTTCCGATACAGTATTAGTGGACCACTAAGGCCTATATAAAAGCATCCAAAAAGTAGCATGTCATAGGACCTTTATCTACATTTAGATTTTAAAAAAATTTACTACAATGTTGCTCTTCTTAGCTGTTGCAGCACTTAAACAACGTGAACTTCACATCGCCACAGGGTGAAATGTTTTATTTCCAAGACGACAACACCCCAGCAAAGTACGACCTTATCAACTGGCAGAACACCCCTGAGGGATCACTCAAACTTGTTGTGATTGGTCGTGTGGATGGGTTTGACCTCCACCTAAACGAGTCAGCTATTCAGTGGAGCACCGAGTCCAATCAGGTGGTTAAAAAGAAACAGTATTGATTCATGTCAATGCCAAAAGCTCTATTGAATAAAATATTTACTGTGATTCACAAGATGTTATCTACTTGTCTAGGTGCCTACTTCAGTGTGCAGTGAGAGCTGCCCCCCAGGCACCCGAAAGGCCAGCAGGAAAGGAGAACCTCTCTGCTGCTTTGACTGTATCCCATGTGCTGATGGGGAGATCAGCAATCAAACTGGTGAGGAAATTAACATATAAGATATTACTGACTTGTATAACTTTCAGATCATCCTACAGTGTCCCCAGTTCTTCCCTACGGCCCGTTTTGGTATGTCTTCCTCTCCCAGGTTCCCTTCACTGTGAGCGTTGTCCATTAGAGTTTTGGTCCAATGCTAAACGAACTGCCTGCATCCCTCGCCAGCTGGACTTCCTTTCCTTTAATGAAACTTTGGGCATTGCCCTGACTACAGCAGCTGTGTCTGGTACCATGGTGACAACAGCTGTGTTTGTAGTTTTTGTTTACTACCGTCAAACACCTATGGTAAGACCTCAGAGTGATGTAATTAAAAAGCGTTTTTTTTTCTTAAATCTAGGGCAAGGGAATCTATATTGGATTGTTATTGTGCTTGTCGTTTTAATAACAATTTAATCCCAATTCTCATTTTCAGGTACGAGCCAACAATTCAGAACTGAGCTTCCTGCTTCTCCTGTCGCTGAAGCTCTGCTTCCTGTGCTCACTGGTGTTCATTGGTCGTCCATCAGTCTGGACTTGTCGGTTCCAGCAGGCAGCTTTTGGGATCAGCTTTGTACTCTGTGTTTCCTGCCTCAAAGTTAAGACCATAGTGGTTCTGGCTGCTTTCCGCTCAGCTCGGCCTGGCGCTGAAACCTTGATGAAGTGGTTTGGTCCGGGCCAACAGAGAGGAAGTGTTTGCCTCTTTTCCTTTTTACAGGTCAGAGTTGCAGAATCACTTTTTAATAACAAAATTAATACAGCAATTACTTACATTAATCTGACATTTTTTTATGCTTTTTTCATCAAGGTTTTTATTTGTCTTATTTGGCTGTTGCTCAGCCCCCCTGTGCCTCAAGCTGACTTGGATATCCCAGGGTTAAAGGTCACCCTCAAGTGTGCCATGACCTCTGTGGTGGGCTTCTCTCTGGTTCTGGGTTACATTGGCCTGCTGGCCTGCACCAGTCTCCTTTTGGCCTTTCTTGCTCGTAAACTCCCTGACAACTTTAATGAGGCCAAACTGATCACCTTCAGCATGCTGATATTCTGTGCTGTCTGGATAGCTTTTGTCCCTGCTTACGTTAGCTCTCCCGGAAAATATGCTGTTGCTGTGGAGATTTTTGCAATTCTCGCCTCTAGCTACGGTTTACTTTTCTGTATCTTTGCTCCAAAGTGTTTCATCATTCTTTTGAGGCCAGATAAAAATACTAGGAAACACCTGATGGGTAGGTAGCGTAGAATATTAACAATGCACCTAATTCATTATTTTCTTATCAATCTGCCTGCATTTATTCAATTTAAATAAGACTAGCTACTATTTTATTAGTTTGTTTGACCAAAAATTTCAGATGTATTCACACAAAGAACTGAATAGTTAAAAATAGAACTGAAAGCATATTTTACATCAATACTTGTACTTGTACAACTATTACTAGTGTAACAAACTTGGTACATAGAAACATTATTAAACATAAATAAAAACATGTCATGGTTGTGGTTCTGTTTTCTTTACGGTAATGCAACTATTCACATCACTGGTTGTGCCATGAACATTTATTTTGAGTTGAGTGATGTCCTATGTACTATGATTTACAGAAATGCCATTTTAAAATCAGGTTAGAATGACACAAGTGAAGTATTGTAGGGAGAGTAGTAAAATGGCGGTGAGAGCACGACAAATTCCATAGGACTTCATCATTTCATTATTAGTACTAATGCTGACTCATTTAATTTCTTATGACATTTGAGGAAACACAGAAGAGAAGGATGGTTTTGAGGACTTAAACATCTCATTTAAAATGCATACTGATATAAATCAAAAACACGAATGATGTCTTGGTTGTTATAGAAAACACACTCTGGTCTTTTTCTTTTTCCTCTCCAAATGATCCAGTTCTTTGAATTTATACAAAGAATGAGAAACGGGAAGAAAATGTATAAATAACGTAATAATCTATCCAAATAACTAATCATCTTTATTAGTGAAAGACTTCCTTAAAGGGCCACAACACACTTGCGTTTTGGAAAAACTAGCCTTACTAAAAAGCTTTTATCCCTTAACAGGTAATACATGTAATATAAGTTGTCTGTTGGGTGTTTTTGCCACCCTGCAAGTCAAATGTCCCATGCAGGACAATAAAGATTGAACTGAACTAAATTTAATTTGATCTGAGGGAATTGGCACAGACTGAGTAGCTGTTTTTCGAGACCCATAAAGGTCAAGGTCAAGGTCAAAGTTTATTTATATAGCACATTTACAAACAGTCACTACCGCCCCAAAGTGCTGTACAATTATAAATAACAACATAAGAAGAAGGCATAACAAATATCCAGAAAAACAATCTAAAATTGAATATGCCAAAAACAACAAAAATACAACAGATAAAAAGCTTTGCTCAAATCAATACAACCTCAAAATGTCACAGCTCAGCTTGTGTTAAAAGCCAGTGAAAAGAGATGAGTTTTTAAAAGTGATTTAAAACTCTCAATAGAGGAAGCTGCTCTAATGTTCAGGGGGAGAGAGTTCCAGAGCTTCGGACCTGCCACCGAGAAAGCTCTGTCCCCTCTGGTCTTCAGTCTTGTTCTGGGACAGTCTAAAAGCAACTGATCAGCGGACCTAAGTGCTCTGACTGGAGTGTGCAAAACCAGCATATCGGATAAATATGATGGTGCCAGCCCATTCAGAGATTTAAAAACAAACAATAAGATCTTAAAATGGATTCTAAAAACGACAGGCAGCCAGTGGAGAGACGACAGTACAGGGGTGATGTGGTCATAGCGCCTTTTTCCTGTCAGCAGGCGTGCAGCCGCATTCTGGACTAACTGTAATCGGTGAACTGAAGACTGCTCAAGGCCATAGTACAGTGAGTTACAGTAGTCCAGGCGATTTGTAATCAAGGCATGCACAACTGTTTCCAGTTGACTATGGGGCAGGTAAGGCTTGACCTTCCCAAGAAGTCTGAGCTGAAAAAAGCTTGTTTTTACCACTGAACTGATTTGTTTATCGAGTTTAAAAGAACTGTCAATAAAACACCAAGAGTTTTTACAAGTGGGCAGCAATTTGAGAACATAGGACCAAGAGCATTGTTAAAACCAGAGACATCGGGCTTCCCAAAATTACAACTTCAGTTTTTTTATCATTTAAGTTCAAAAAATTCAATGACATCCAGTCTTTTACATCATGTAGGCATTTACTCAGAGCTTCAACTGAGTTTGTTTTAGAATTCAAAGGTAGGTAAATCTGGACATCATCTGCAAAGCAGTGAAAGGATATGTTGTATTTTAGGAAGATTGATCCGAGGGGCAGCATATACAGCGAGAACAAGACTGGGCCTAAAATTGAGCCTTGAGGCACCCCGCTGTCAATCGGGGCTTACAGAAAAGGTTTACAGAAAAAGACCTGTCTGTCAGATATGACTGAAACCACTTCAGAGCTGTGCCCTTTATGCCAGCACAGGACTCGAGGCTTGACAATAAAATCTTGTGGTCAACCGTATCGAACGCTGCAGTCAAATCTAAAAGCACTAGAACAGCAGAGCTACCAGAATCAGAAATTAAAAAAAGATCATTAAAAACTTTTAAAAGAGCAGTTTCTGTACTGTGACAAGATCTAAAACCAGACTGGAATTTTTCAAAGATATTATTCGAGTTAAGGTGTACCTGAAGTTGGGCATATACCACTTTTTCAAGAACTTTGGATAAAAAAGGTAGCTTAGAAACTGGCCTGTAGTTGGACAAAGCAGAAGGGTCCAGATTGTGCTTTTTCAGGAGGGGTTGTACAACGGCCTTTTTAAAAGCAGCTGGAACGCACCCAGTTGAAAGAGACAAATTTGTCAAATTTAAGATACAAGGCCCAACAGAGTCGAAAACATCTTTAAAAAGCTTGGCAGGAAGGGTGTCCAATGAGCAGACGGAGGGTTTCAAACTATGGACCGTCTTTGCCAAATCAGAGAAAGATATTGGCCTAAAATCTTCAAAAACAGCTGAACAGAAAGGTATAATACTGGGATCTGGCACAGCACAAAGGGTTAAAGCCCGGATTCTGGACACCTTATCAGTGAAGAATTTACAAAATTTGTCACACAGAAGGGCACTAGGAATAATACCAGTATGTTCAGCGGGATTGATTATCCTATTTAAAACATTAAAAAGGACATGAGCTTTGTGACAGTTGTTTTGCACAAGCTTTGACATATACTGAGTCTTTGCAGCTTTAACAGCGACCTGGTAGTTAGACAAACAGTCTCTTAAAATCCCCAGAGATACATGGAGTTTGTCTTTTTTCCATTTTCTCTCAGCACGACGACATTCCCTTCTGAGAGCACGAGTAGTGTCATTGTGCCATGGCTCCCCATTTGCGCCAGAGCTCTTGTGCCTGAACGGTGCTATTGAGTCAAGGATTTCTGTGCACGTGGAGTCAAATAAAGTAACCATCTCATCAATGTCCACATTTAAAAAAGAGGTCTGCAGGGACATAAATGGAGAGGTGTTGAACGCTGCAACAAAAAAGGAAGCCGTAGATGGATTAATTGCGCGCCGCTGACGCATGGGGACGCACACTTTGTTTTGAGGGCACGGCAAAGAAACAGAAAACAAGACCGGCATGTGGTCAGAAATACCTGCGTCATAAATGTCCTTTATGGACAGATTTGGGCCATGGGACAGGACCAGGTCCAAAAAATGTCCCTTGTTATGGGTCGGGCAGTTTACAGACTGAGTAAGATTAAAAGAATCTAAAATGTTTAAAAAGTCCTTGACCAAGGGCTTAAAAACACAACAAACATGAATATTAAAATCACCAACAATTAAAAAATGATCATAATTAAGAGTAATACCCGCCACAAACGCCGAAAAGTCCTTAATAAAATCCTTATTGAACTTAGGAGGGCGGTAAATGAGCGCACATACCACTGTTAAATTGAAGTTTAATTCAAAAAGTTGCAGCTCAAAGCTCTTGTATTGTTCACATGGGATTTTTTTTCAGTTAAGACTGGTTTTAAAGACTGTCGCTAGCCCTCCACCTTTTCCCGTGGTTCGAGGGGAGCTAAAGAAAGAGCATGCTGGAGGAAGAAGCTCTGAGAAGGGGAAACGCTCACCGGGTTGAACCCACGTCTCTGACAGAAGCATGCAGTCAAGCTCTCGGGACAAAAAGAAGTCATTTAACATAAAAGTCTTATTAGCCAAGGATCTGAAAAATGATTTTGACCAAAAAAAGAGCTAAAATATGAATCTCTAAAATTCTGTCAGATGGATGTCCTCATTATACAAAGAGTGTTTTAATTAGCAATGGGGAAGATTATGCAGAAAGGCTTGTGCCAATGGTTCAGACAGACTTGGCGTGTCCCTCTACAACTGTAATGTCCCAATTTCATGACAGTTGTTTTATCTCTGCACTGACAGTGCATCTATTTAACTGAATAGCATTTAATGACAACAGTTATTCACAGTCAAGAGGCCTGCTTTCATGGCGTAGCTTTACATGTCGTAGCTTATCTGTATTAACCATTATAATTTTTGCTTTGAATATGCATTAGGGCAACATGTTTGTCTCATCATGCCTGTCTCATCAATAAAGCTAAGGTCAGCAGGAACTGTTGTACAACAGTCTGGCCTATTTAAACTAAATTTAAAAAAGAGGTTTGATGCTGCATGTAAGAAAAGCACTAAAAAACTCACTTTAATAAAGGAAAAACTCACATATTGGCTTATATTCACACACACTTTGCACTTCTACCGCCTACCTACATGAACACTAATTATTGGCAATCATGCTCTTGTTTTAATGTCACTCTTGAGAATAGTGATTTGAGGTTGTGTGCCATCCTGTTTACTTGGTTGCGAAAAGGCTTTACATGTATTATAAACATCTACGTCAACAGTTCAAATGTTCAAAGTAGGAGGGGGTATGTCTCAGTTTAGATACCGTGTCAGTTGCCATCGCAGGTCATGTCTGGTGTCTGAAAATATGCATTTTGACCTTCATATTGTGGTTTTGCTCAACAGGTTGAGTCTTAAGAAATATTAACTTTTGTTATTCTGCATTCAAAGGGATTTGATCTGATTTGACTTTTTGATTGCACGCTGACGTACACTATGGCCTCTGTGGTGGGCTTCTCTCTGGTTCTAGGTTACATTGGTTTGTTGGCCTGCACCTGCCTTCTTTTGGTCTTTCTTGCTCGTAAACTCCCTGAGGCCGAACTGATCACCTTCAGCATGCTGATATTCTCTGCTGTGTGGGTGGCCTTTGTCCCTGCTTATGTTAGCTCCCCTGGGATATCCACTGTTGCTGTGGAGAGTGCTATGCTTGCTTCTCTGCATTTTTGGCCCCAAACGTTTCATCAGTCTCTTGAGGCCTGAGAAAAACAGCAAGGCCGGCTACACACTGGATCCGTTGCGCGAGCGTGTCAGCTGCGTGGCATGTTCGTTATTATTTTGGCTCCCATGTTAACAGGTTAGAGCTTTACACTGCCTACGTGACACGTACGTATCACGCAAAACGCATGCCTGTTAGAAATAGAATCACACGACACGTGAGCGTTTTTTTTCCAGGCAAAATAGAATAGGAAAAGACATTTATATGTAATTTTGACACAAACACATATCAATAAATAACATGTTGATGTTTAAAAGTCTCTTGGTTTTGACATCCAAAAATATTCTGTAACCTATTTGGCCGTCAATACTGCCAACATTGTCTTGCTTTAATCAAATCAAGAGCATATATATATTTATGTTTACCCATTTTTCAGGTTTGCCCTCCCTGTACGTCACCTAGCAGCAGCAACAGCTCCGCATCAGACATGTTTCTGGTGTGTGGGACATCAAAAAATCCACGCAGCCGCCACAAAGCTGACACGTTACTGCAACGCCATGCTCGCGCAACGCAGCCATTGTGTTGCTGGCCTAAGAAACAGCTGATGGCCGGATGAAATAGATAAATTAAAATTTTAGTTAATTAATGTACATCCATTGTTTAGGTCCTCTTTTGATTATCCAAAAATGGGAAATATATCATGGCCCAGTAACTGTTGTTGTTAATATTGTATCTGTGTATTGCGTGAAGGCCCTATCTATAACTATTGAAGATATCAAACCTTTGACGGAATTAAAAATTTTTGATTTTGAATTCTTGTCGGTCAAGTGTAATTCCAGGGGTACATTTTTTTGTGTAAATCAAAAAACAGCATAGAAATTATGCTTAGAAATATTGGATAGGATAGAACAACGCAATGTAATTGTGCTAAATACAAAATATTCGTTATTAGTTTTACACGTTTTAATTTAAACAAATTATATATTTTAATACAACACACATTTTCTATAGGCAAGGCAAGGCAAGGCAGCTTTATTTGTATAGCACATTTCAGCAACAGGGCAATTCAAAGTGCTTTACACAAAATCAGTTAAACAGATAAAACACAAGTAAAAACAGTTAAAAATCATAAGCATTAAAAACCGGTAAAACACATGAATAGACAGTTAAAAACAAAATAGAAACATTAGGACACATAAAACACAAGAATAAAAGTTACAGTGCAGCATAAGAAATTCAAAGAAATGAGCATTCATTTAAAGAAAGGCAGCATCAAAAAGGAAGGTCTTCAGCCTTGATTTAAAAGAACTGAGAGTAGCAGCGGATCTACAGGTTTCTGGGAGTTTATTCCAGATATGAGGAGCATAGAAACTGAAAGCTGCTTCACCCTGTTTAGTTCTGACTCTGGGGACAGAAAGTAGACCTGTCCCAGATGACCTGAGAGGTCTGGGGGGGTTATAGTGTAGTAGCAGATCAGAAATGTATTTTGGACCTAAACCGTTAAGGGATTTATAAACTAGCAAGAGTACTTTGAAATCAATTCTTTGAGACACAGGAAGCCAGTGTAAATACTTCAGAACTGGAGTGATGTGATCCAGTCTCTTGGTCTTAGTGAGGACTCGAGCAGCAGCGTTCTGAATCAGCTGCAGCTGTCTGATAGATTTTTTAGGGAGACCTGTAAAGACCCCGTTACAGTAGTCAAGTCTACTGAAGATGAAAGCATGGACCAGTTTTTCCAAGTCCTGTTGACACATAAGTCCTTTAACCCTTGATATATTCTTAAGGTGATAGTAGGCTGACTATGTTATTGTCTTAATGTGGCTGTTAAAATTCAGGTCTGAGTCCATGACTACATCAAGATTTCTGGCTTTGTCTGTTGTTTTTAAAATTGTTGTTTGAAGTTGAGCGCAGACTTTTAATCGTTCCTCTTTTTTTCCAAAAACAACTACCTCAGTTTTTCCTTCATTTAATTTCAGAAAGTTCTGGCACATCCAGTCGTTAATTTTTTTGATGCACTTAGTCAGTTTTTGTATTGGACTATAGTCCCCTGGCGATAAGGTTATGTAAATTTGTGTGTCGTCCGCATTACTATGGTAACTTATTTTGTTTTTCTCCATAATCTGAGCCAGTGGAAGCATGTAGATGTTAAACAGAAGAGGCCCCAGAATGGAGCCTTGCGGAACTCCGCACGCCATATTTGTATGCTCAGATGCATAATTACCTATTGACACAAAGTAATCCCTATTCTTTAGGTAGGATTCAAACCAGTTTAGTACTAAGCCAGAAAGTCCTACCCAGTTTTCCAATCGGTCTAGTAATATGTCATGGTCGACCGTGTCAAATGCAGCACTGAGATCAAGTAATACTAAGATTGAAATTTTGCCATTATCTGTGTTAAGGTGGATGTCACTAAAGACTTTGACAAGAGCCGTTTCAGTGCTGTGGTGTGGTCGGAAACCCGACTGAAAGGTATCAAAACTGTTGCTTAGTGACAAGAAATGGTTGAGTTGTTGAAAGACTACTTTTTCAATGATTTTACTTAAAAACGGAAGGTTTGATATTGGCCTATAGTTGCTCATTAGTGACTTGTCTAGGTTGTTCTTTTTTAAGAGTGGCTTGATTACTGCAGTTTTTAGGGCCTGTGGAAAGATACTTGAAAGAAGAGATGTGTTCACAATCTGTAGAAGATCAGAAGTCAAACAATTGGAAACATTTTTGAAAAGTCCCGTTGGTAGAATATCAAGGCAACAGGTCGAGGTTTTTCAGATGTTGAATAAGTCCTCCAGGTTTGTATGGTTGATCGTGTGAAATTCTGTCATATGGAACTATTTTTGCTTGAACACTGTGACAACACCATATCCTGGACTTGATATGGAGGCACTGATGTTAGTCTAATCTTCCGAATTTTGTCTTTGAAGAAGGATGCAAATTTTGTTGCAGGCCTTGGTAGATAAAAGTTCAGATGTACTGGTAATGGAGGGTTTGTTAACCTATCAACAGTAGCAAACAAAGCCCCGTGAATTATATGTTTCTAGAGATAATATCAGAGAAAAAGGACCTTCTTGCATTCCTCAGTTCCAAATTATAAGTGCGAAGTCTCTCTTTATAGGTGTTATAATGGACCAGGAGATTGTTTTCGCCACCTTCGTTCAGCTTTCTACACTCTCTTTTTCCTGTTCTCACCAGTAGGACTTCTCCATGGAGATCTTTTCTTACCAGAGACAACTTTGACCTTAGTGGGAGCAATGGCATCAATAACATTTGTAATTTTACATTGAAATTATCTACAAGCTCACTGACTGAGAGCCCAGAGAGGGCGGGTGTGGAGGAGAAAAGCTGAATAAATGTTTTACTGGTGTTTTCAGTGATATACCGTTTTCTGATTATCTTTTTTTTGGACACTTTTGGGCACAGAGATAGTGCCGTTAAAAAAAACACAGGAATGATCAGAGAGAGCAACGTCAGTCACCCAACCTTGGAAATGTTCAGACCCTTTGAGACAATCAAGTCCAGAGTGTGCCCCTTATGTGCGTGGGCTCTGTCACATGCTGAGTCAGTCCATAGTTCTCAAAAACACAACACAGTTCTTTGGTCCCCCTGTCCTGGGGGTTGTCAACATGAATGTTAAAATCACCCACAATGATTACACAATCAAAGTTAATACAGATTATAGACAGCAGTTCAGTGAAGTCATCAATGAAGGTTGCACAATATTTAGGTGGCCTGTAGATATTTAGAAACATCACTTGAGGGGAAGATCTTAATTGAAGAGCAACATATTCAAGAGAAGCAAAATTTCCATAACATATTTGCGTACAGTGGAATGAGTCATTAAACAAAATGGCAACTCCACCTCCTTTCTTATTCACTCTATTCTCGCTCATAAAACTGAAGTTAGGGGGAGCTGACTCGATGAGAACAGCAGCACTGTTATTATGGTCTAACCAGGTTTCAGTTAAAAACATAAAATCTAGATTGTGTTTGATAATAAAATCATTGATTAAAAAGGATTTTCCTGCCAAAGACCTGACGTTTAGTAAGGCTAGTGTTAGTGTGTTTTCATTTTTTGGGACAGGCTGTAGCTGACGAGGAATGGATGCTAAATTTGCTAAGTTTGCAGTTAAGTGCTTATTCACCATTCTTTTTCTATTACCTATCACAACATAAATTGAGGAAGAATTGAATACACAGGGCCCGGGCTTGTCTTGGAAAAAGTCATGAGTGTCTCTAGGCCTGGAGCCAAGGCCCGGCACATATCAGGTCATGCTTACTGGATTTTGCACACAAGCGTCCTTATCAGTCTGAGTGGAAAGAGTTTGTTTACCTCCTGGCAGAGGAGCCCGGCGTTTTACTGTTACCCGGGGTTGAACCCGGCGTTTTATTTTTGCTAGGGGTTGAGTGATGGGGGAAGAAAGGGGTGTATATTTGGTTCCAGCACCTACCAGGTGATTCATGTGGTCAGTGAACTCCAACATGGGGGTAGGGGAAAGAGGGGAAAGGGTGAGTGGAGACAGCGATGGCTCCTCAAAGGATTTGGGGTTGGTAAGAGTGTTAGAGGGGTGCTGGATGGGTGAAAAGAGGAGTTGAGGTTTTGTATCTCTGCTCTGTGGTGTCCCAGGGTCAAATCTTTCCTCAGGTGGGGGCTGTGCTGGATCACTGCCGCACTTTGTTGTGTCTTCCTTTTGTTTTGATTCGTCTTGTCTCGTGTCCTTGGAAGAGGGAGCAGATGTGTAGCGCAGAAAGTAAAGCAGATTAGAGGTGAACAGCTTTACTCCTGGGTTGTTAAGGGAAAGTCCATCTGCTTTAAAAAGATGTCTGCGCTCCCAGAAAATGTTTAAATTGTCAATGAACTGCAGAGAGTGGACGGTACATTCAGTTGAAAGCCATTTGTTTAGTGCCAACAGCCGGCTGAATCTCTCATCTCCTCTTCTGACTGACGGTATAGGGCCACTGATAAACACATTTGCGTTTAAGGGGCTGACGGTGTCCAGCAGTTCCTTAAAGTCCAGTTTCTGCAATTCAGACTGTTGCTTTACAACATCATGTGACCCTATATGCAGAATAATGTTCTTCACAGTTGGGTGTTCTGCTATGATAGCTGGGATTTTTTGGTCTAAAGTCAGACACCGTGTCTTTGGGAAAACAGAGTATTTTGGTGTTTTTACTGTTTTTTAAATCTTTTACAGCAGAGTCACCCACAATCAGGGTTTGAGGCCCAGTTGTTAGCTTTTTACTTTTTGAATTGCTCTCAGTCCTTACCCTGCTGTGTGGTGATGAAACGCAGTCCCGTTTGGCTCAGTGTGCCAGTTTTCTAAAGAAGGTCTGGTTCCATTTTGTCAGAATTTTGGATAGTTATGGAAACATTACTTGGTCATGTGACAAGGGCTGCAAAAATTGGCAGAACAGGCGGCCAAGTGACAGGACCCTGATTCACTGGAAAATCACAAATATCAGATTGACAGCACTGTAGCCCAAAGGATTTGGGGTATAGTTCAAATTCTTTGCCCGAGCCCATTGAATTTTCATCACTATGCTTGGGCTGGGCCGGGCCCTTGATCAAGCACTTGTGATTTAATCATTAATTTATTTGCATAATTGGGTGGAGAGAAAGCCTCTCCAGTTTCTCCTTTAGCTGTGAGTAGTGCGGCCAGTGCGTCGGCATGCAGACCGTGGCAAACGACAGTATTAATTAGGTGACCAAGACCAGAAGGTCTCCAACAATGGTTCCAGGGCTTTGATTATGTTGCTGCCTTGGTGCCACAATATTTTATTGAATTAAAAATGGGATTTCATCCACAAAAGGGCAACTTTTCCTGTCTTTAACCTCTCCCAGTTCATTCATTTCATACCACTTCTACACTTTGTCAGTTGCTGGCATTGGCAGTTCACATTAAAATTAAAATTCTAGAGGAAGGATATAAGTCTTCTAAGGGAGCCGCATTTTTTCCGTCACCCCCAGCTACTTAACTTGTTCTTGTATGAGAATCATTTCATATACCAACAGAGCAACTCTTCAGAGATAAAATTGCAGAGTTATTAGAGAATTAAAAGTACAGCGGCTGTTGTGGAATAAATGGAATTTTCGCCCACTATTGTTCACCATGTATGCGCTTTTATGCTTTTTGATGCTTTAAACTGATTGTGAAATTTTATAAAATGGACAATGAGCCTAATAACTGACACTAGGCATAATATTGATAATATCAAAGAGATAAATAACTAGCATTATTTTAATGCTTGTAGAAACAGCAAAGCTGGTGTTAAAGAGCAAAGATCATACATTATAACTCTAGTAACCCTATTGTGTTAAGGAGAGCCTTCTAACCTTGTAACAGCCACTACTAAAGTCACTAATTTAGTGGAAATTTTAAGCTCTGCAAAGTCAGAATATGCAAATGCTATCACAGTCGGCTTTCAGCTCAGATGCTTGTAGGCCCATTAAGAAGACCTTATGACCTTATGTGTCAATGTTGCCTGCAATTCATTGACACTCGAAGAGTCATTAATCGTTGCTTCTTTAAAGATCTAAAGAGCTTTTTGAATTTTGGGGGTAAAATACAAACTGATCAGTGTATCTTTAAGTCCACATCAGCTTCAGATAGCTCAAAATACATGGACATAATAATGTTGGATGAACCCGCATAGTCTGCATGTTTTATTCTGGGAAGTAACATATTTTTTAATCAGGTGTAACGGTAATTTACACCATTAAAAGACACAGGTAACAAAGGCATTTAAAGTGCAAATACTTTTTACTTCGTATGCATTTTTGAAAATAAAGAATAAATTGTTGTACTTAAGCATTCTCACAAATACGATCCAAGTTATTTGTCATCAGCCCTGTTTTGTCAATGACCACCAACCTATTTTTTTACCTGTATTTTTGTATACTACAAATTGTTTTTTAATTGTGAGTTATGAAACTAAGTGCAGGTTTTATGACTCAATGCCCCGACCCATGATAGCTTTCTTTGTGTTTCTCTCTGGTCTCAGCAGGATTATGTAACATTTGGGTCCAAACAAAGCCACCAAAAGGCCAAAACTGGAGGCCAGGATGGCAAATACCTCCAATGCATCTGCATATTTGCCTGGTGAGCTGATATAAGCAGGAACAAAAGCAACCCACACAGCACAGAAGATCAGCAGGCTGAAAGTGATCAGTTTGGCTTCATTAAAACTATCTGGAAGATTCCTCGCCAGAAATGCTAACAGGAAGCTGAGGATAGCCAGTAAGCCAATGTAGCCAAGTAACACAGCAAACCCCACTGTGGACCCAACTACACACTCGTAAACTATCTTGTCATTGTGGTTTTGAGTGTTTTTATGAGGAGCTGGTGAGGCAGAAACAAGCCAAGCGGTGCAGATTGCTGCCTGAATAGAAGTAAGAACCAGAATTGTCCCTCTCTGCTGCAAAACACCAAACCATTTTAGACTGTCTCTACCTCCTGGCTTGGAGGCCTTGAACACAGCCAGAACCACCATGGTTTTTACCAGGATGCATGAGACACAAAGTACAAAGCTGATACCAAATGCTGCATGTCTCAGCTGGCATGTCCACAGCCTGGGACGGCCAATAAATAGCAGTGAACACAGGAAACATAATTTAAGTGACAATAATAGATGGAAACTTAGTTCTGAATTGTTGGCGCGCACTATAGGTGTACTGCGATAAAAGATACAGATCCCCAGGACAACAGCACAGATAAATGTGCCCAGCAATGAGGTGGTTGTCAAGCAGATACCCAAAGGCTCTTGATAGGAGAGGAACTCAATTTTCTTAGGAACACAGTGGTCACGCTGGGGACTGGACCAGAAATCCTCTGGACAACTGGTGCACTCCATGGAGTCTATGGAAATAAGGAAAGTTTTATCGTTAATGCTTGTATTACATTTCCAAACTGCAATGTTTAAAACTGAATACCAACCAGTCTTATTGCTGATCTTTCCCTCAGAACAAGGGATGCAGTCAAAACAGCACTTGGGCTCCCCCTTCTTTCTGGCCATGCGGGTACCTGGAGGACAGCTCTCACTGCACACTGACTGGGGTGGCTGTAGGAAGAAAAACAAATATCTTTTATTTTACATAACTTTACACTGATAAAATTGACTTATCGTTGGCACATAAATTGTCTGAACAATCGAATATTACCTGTTGTGATTCAAAGTTCCAGAACATTTTGTCTTCATCAAGTATTAGTTCTTCACCTTTGACTGACTCTTTAACTGCACCCACATTCTGAACTTTAGTTCTTCCATCAGGGAGCCACAGCCAGTTCATGATATCATATATTGGTAAGGCATCACCATTTTCATCAAATGACACTTGATCACCAAATGGTGTTGTGAAGTTGACTTTTTCCAAATAATACACAAGCTGTGAATATAAGAATAAGGGATAGAGGAAAAAGAAATCAACATGACCGTGGTGAACACAGCGGCACAGTCAATAAGCAGACTGCATACTACAATTATAAACGTACAAAAATATTAACAATTCCAACAAAGCATTTTTAGTGAAGTCAAATCACTGATAATAATGTATACCCAGTGACAAGACATTGTTGTCTCTGACCTGATAATACTATCCACTGTAATCATCTAGCGGTTGAGGAAAATTATTTCAGCTGTCTGCTATGCATTAAGATTAGTAACCACAGAGCTTGGTAACCGTATACCCTCAATGCTACTCTGCAGAAAATACTAGAGAATATGATATAGTCACATACACAGGGGGAGTGTAAACTGATATCACACCTGCCATGGCTCCAGTCTTTGCAAATTGCCACAGCTGTGTCCGCTGAAAGGCCCTCTCCCTGGCACACAGCGCAGCATGTCATCAAGGGCATACGCCAGGGCATAGACCGCCTTGTACACGTTATACTCTGGCCTGAGGTTGGAAAGGTCAAGGAACTCAGTCTCCCCATTGTCTAGATCTTCATTTCCAGTGCAAAGTGCTCCCCCAGCTTCCACCCAACCTGTTGGTGGTGGTGCAAATCTACACTGAAAGGTGTCTTCCCAAAACTGATTTACCTGAAATGTATTCAAATGGTGTGTTATAAATAAGGGATAAAATACTTTTACTTTTAAATAGTTTTATTTTTACAAATACCAGCAAGGTTTAACTCACAATGCTATTTCCATAGCTGTTGTTGTGTTGTAGGTCAGGACGTATTTGTAACAGATACTCCCTTAACCCTGGTATTTCTCCTCGGCGGATGGCAATGCCCAGAGTGCCACCCAGGTATGGCATTAGGTGGGGGGTCTGCAGCACAGCAGCTGCTGTCCAGGCTTCACTGGCCATCCACTGGAGGCCTGTGACATTCTGCCTTACCACCTGTTCATTGCATTACATAAAAGATATGAATTCGTAATATCATGACATGGTTGATGTCTTCTCTTATTTCTGTGTTGTACACAGTACCACGAACCAAATATCTTAGTGATCCCACTTTTAAACCCTGCTAACAATGCATTTTACAAATAAGAGGTGTGATTATTTAATTAAATCTATTTGTTACAGGAAAATATTACATCTACTATTAAATCAGTTTGACACCTAAACATGAAGTTGTAGAATTATATAAAGTTGTATTTCCAGCCCAACCTCTTCCATGAGGTTAATCATGTGGCTCTCATGTGCGAACACAATGACCACTCGAGCTGTTGATTTCTTCATCACATCCACAATCCTTCTTAGTTCAGCTTGGTCATTGCCCCAAGGCAAAACCTTTACGTAGGCCAGACAACCTCCACCGGTCTGAACCAGGTCAGATTGGAAGGATTGGGCAGCGTGGAGTCCGTAGTCATCATCACTGACCAGAAGGCCGAACCAAGACCAGCCAAAGTGACTGAGAATCTGAATCATAGCACGCACCTGAGTAAATAGAGTAAAGGAATTAGTGCACATGCTAGTATACTCTTTCATTGGGAACAAGCTAAACAGTTTCCACAATCAACCATGTGAAATTATTGCATAGCTCCATCACGGCACACAGAATGTGATAGATACTGCACAAAAGGAATGTTGTTTTTTAAATTTAAATTTAATTTTTTTTCATTGCAGTTTGTTCTTTCTTAGAAATGTTTGAGTGCAGATGCTTTTTATCTGTTTTTGTTTTGCTGATTGATGGTCACCTGGAAAGCATCACTTGGAATGGTCCTAAAGAAGGATGGAAACTTTTTCCGGTCACTCAGACACGAACATGTGGCAAAATAACTCACCTGTGAAAGACACAGACTGCTTTTTAAGGGTGATTAGTCCATGCTTACAAGTGATATTTAATTTGAAACGAAATCAAAATGATCCAATAGAATACTGGCAGAAAACTTACCATGGGTATTCTATACAAACCATAGACAGTAGAGATGGCAATAGAACGGGTAGAGGAAGAATCACCCACAATCCCTAGTATTGGAGGGGTTCCTACACAGGAATCATCTAATACAACCTTCTTCTCTTGACCACTGGCTAGTGACAACGCTGCGCGGAACCCGATTCCTAGTTGGATGCAGTTATCATAAAGACTGTATCCAAGAGTCACATTAGGTAGCAGGTTGGAGTTTCTGTTGATCTCATCAATAGCAAAGGCCATGGTCTGGGCCTGCCTGAATCCTAGAACATCAAAACTAACACAAAAACACCATTGTTTCTAACAACATTGTTAGAAAATACAACATGTACTGTACATGTTACAAAATTACAGATTTTTTTTGTTTCAAACAATAATGTTTTACATAGAGTAATATCCTATTATACTGTATTAAATACAGTGCACTAATGGGATAGATTTCCCCTAGTTTCTGATTTTTGCTGTTTCCCTGACATACTCACCCATGGCAGGTAGGCTCTTGTGGCGCTGAGATGAAAGATTGGTCAGGAAAGACAGAAAAGAAGTGGATCTCAAAAACCCCACCCAGAACCACATCTCCAGCCTTGTGCATCCCATTTAGGTGAAACTGTCCCTGTAACTGGCAGGAGGTGGAATAAAGAGGAGAGGGCACAGCAGAAGAAAAGTAGAAATACAACAACATGAAGAACACCAGCAAGTTGATATTACAAAATGCCCACATGACTTTCCTCCTGCTTACCTCCTTTCTGACCCAGTGTCAACCCCTTTTATTGACTTACGGTATTGTTTAATCTTGTACACCACCCATGAGTGCACAAGCAAAAGCAGGGGCAGGGCTGAATATGCATTTCATTAGAGATAGACTATTTTCAGGTTTAATTCATTTGTGCACGTTTAATAATATCTCACCAAAGCCATTTCAGCAGCCTTACCAAACCAAATTGAAGTTGCAGATAACCACAATGACTGATGTCTACGGATATTTAAAAAACTCATATAGTCACATTGTATTATATCTTTATTTTTTTTTTAAATAATACATTCCAGTAAAACATCTACTTGCCTTTTTGTAAAATGCAAGTGTTCTTCCAAGTGACTGTGCAATTTAATCAAAAGAGCCACTTTATACTATAAATCTAATACAGAATTTGCATGTGCCAATCCTACTATATCAAACTGACCAAATGCTCATATCAGCCCTGAGAATGTCCACTAGATGGTGGCAGCATACCAAGACATTTAGAGAAATAATGCATCTTCCTTTGCACTGAGTCTGTTTGATGGAGGGCTATTGTATCTAGTTGGCACCTACAGTAACTTGAATAGTGAGTGCATTCACTTAATTTTCCATGGCAGGATTCATTTACTCAGCTCCATTCCCCCTTACATAAATGTAGCAAATGTTGCATATATACTCAACATAATACATATTGCATCTGTTAAAACATTGGCATTGTCAGACCCAAACCCTAAAAAGCAATAGTAACACTTTACTTGAAGGGGTGTGCATAAGACCTAAATGGCACCATCCTAGCCCTGACATGAACATGTAATGGACATGATCAAGTCTTCATGAATGCTTATGACTGTTGTCACTTAGTGTAATTTTGTAAATGATGACACTATTGATGCAAAGTTAGCATTGCTTGAGATGTTTATATTAAGACAACTTGACATTAACCAAGAGAACCATGTCTGGCTCATGACAACTTGACATTAACCTAGACAACATAACCTGTCATAAGTATGTCACCGCAGGCCTAATCACCAAACTTAAAAAACAATAAAACTTAATTTGTTAACATTACATTAATATGTCATATTTAGTTGGTTTTTACATTGGCTTTCATGAGACCATTATAACGTTGACATATACCGTTTATCTAAACACACTGGCATGACACAGAGCTGGATTGAAATCAGCCAAGCATCTTTGTAAATCGTTAGTTAATAGTAACTTAGATCAAATATGGTCAATAGTTAGTTAAAACTTAGTTGATAGTTTGTCAGTTAACAGTTTAATAGTTACTAGTTTGTTAATAGTTAGTAAGAAACACATAATTTCCAAATGTGTCCTTTCACATGTGAAGGTTGTTTTAGTGTGTTTTATAGTTTTTTGTGTATGTAATAGATGTATAAAGTACAAAAACAACACACTTTGCTCCAAATGGAGCTTTCTCTCCCACAGACGGCATGTATTCTCAACTGTCGTAAAACGGCTCACCCACATCCCTGGTTGAATTTCCTCAATTATTGATGTCATTGATAGAAAAAGCCAGCTTGTTTTTTTCAAATGTGCTGCCCATTGGTGCTGCCTGAGCAAGCAAAACCCGCCCAGTGGCTTGTTTGAATTTGGTTGACCAATCACAACAGACTGAGCGGGCTGACTCATCAAAGCAGACTGGGCTTTTCAGGAAAGTGGGCCAAGAGCTCAGACAGAGTGTTTCAGAAAAAAGAGCTGAACCAATGGGCAGTGTGAGAAATAAAATATGTTTCTTGAACATCAAAGCATGTGAACCTATTATACAAGACCCCAAGAGTATGATAGTAAAAATGAGTACAACAGGGGCTCTTTAAGCTTTGCATTCTCATGGAAAGTAAAAAAATGTGTAGTCTTTTTTTACATGTTTATTTTAAGATAAACATGTAATTTCCAAAGGTGACATTTTGATTCACATGTTAAATGTTTCACTTCACATATAACATTTTAATTTTAATATTTTTTTTGTATCTTTTTTTTCATTTATTGAAAGCAAAATACAGAGTGGATCAGATAAATTGATACATTAATTCTGAGTGCTGGTTTCATGAATTGGTGGTTTCTCGGCCCATGATAGCTTTCTTTGTGTTTCTCTCTGGTTTCAGCAGGATTATGTAACATTTGGGTCCAAACAGGGCCACCAAGAGGCCAAAACTAGAGGCCAGGATAGCAAAGACCTCCACTGCATCTGCATATTTGCCTGGAGAGTTGACATAAGCAGGAACAAAGGCCACCCACACAGCACAGAAGATCAGCATGCTGAATGTGATCAGCTTGGCCTCATTGAAGTTGTCTGGAAGATTCCTCGCCAGAAATGCTAACAGGAAGCTAACAATAGCCAGTAAGCCAATATAGCCAAGTAACACTGCAAAACCAATTGTGGACCCAACTACACACTCATAAAATATCTTGTCATTGTAGTATTGAGTGTTTTTATGAGGAGCTGGGGAGGCAGAGACAATCCAAGTGGTGCAGATTGCTGCCTGAATGCAGGTAAGAGCTAAAACTGATCCTCTCTGCTGCACAGCACCAAACCACTTGAGACTGGCTCCACCTCCTGGCTTGGAGGCCTTGAACACTGCCAGAACCACCATGGTTTTCACCAAAATACATGAGACACACAGCACAAAGCTGATCCCAAATGCTGCATGTCTAAGTTGACATGTCCACAGACTTGGACGTCCCATAAACAACAGTGAACACAGGAAACATAGTTTAAGTGACACCAAGAGCAGGAAACTCAGTTCTGAATTGTTGGCGCGTACCATGGGTGTACTGCGATGATAGGTGAAGATTACCAGGACAACAGCACAGATAATTGTGCCCAGCAACGAGGTGGTTGTCAAAAAGAAACCCAGAGGCTCATAGTAGGAGAGGAACTCGGTTTTCTTAGGAACACAGTGGTCACGCTGTGGGCTGGACCAGAAATCCTCTGGACAACTGGTGCACTCCATGGAGTCTGACAAAAAATTGGAAGATGGTGATATACATCTTAATTTTATGTCCCCAAGGGACAATGTTTAAAAAAGGAATACCAACCGGTCTTATTGCTGATTTTTCCCTCAGAACAAGGGATGCAGTCAAAACAGCACACAGGCTCCCCCTTCTTTCCGGCCATGCGGGTACCTGGAGGACAGCTCTCACTGCACACTGACTGTGGTGGCTGTAGGGCGAAAAATAAATACCTTTTATTTTACACTACTTCCCACTGCTAAAATGACCTATTGTCACAAAAAAGGCGTCAGAAGTAAATCAGAAGTAACCTGTTTGGATTCAAAGTTCCAGAAGATTTTGTCTTCATCAAGTGTGAGTTCTTCACCTTTGACTGACTCTTTAACTGCACCCACATTCTGCACTTCAGTTTTTCCATCAGGGAGCCACAGCCAGTTCATGATATCATATATTGGTAAAGCATCACCATTTTCATCAAATAACACTTGATCACCAAATGGTGTCGTGAAGTTGACTTTTTCCAAATAATACACAAGCTATAAATATCAGATTAAGAGAAAGAGGAACACCAATAAATGTTATATGTGACCATGGTGAACACAGTGGCACCTAATATTCATTAAAAAAAACTGCATACTACACTTACTGTATGAAATTGTGAAAATATTAACAATTCCAACAAAGCACTATTTTAAAAAGTAAAGACAAATGCCTGATAATACTGTATATCCAGTGACAAAACATCCTCCCCGAACTGATAATACTATCAACTTCAACTTCAACTTTAAGTTATGTATTGTGCACTTTAAGAATAATAATCACATAGCTTTAAAATCCTATATCCTAAATGCTACTCTGCAATAAATACTAAATAATATGATATAGTCACATAAACAGGGGGAGTGTAAACTGATATCACACCTGCCATGGCTCCAGTCTTTGCAAATTGCCACAGCTGTGCCCGTTAAAAGGCCCTCTCCCTGGCACACAGCGCAGCATGTCATCGATGGCATAAGCCAGGGCATAGACCGCCTTGTACACGTTATACTCCGACCTTAGGTTCGAAATGTCCAATAACTCAGTCTCCACATTGTCTAGATCTTCATTTCCAGTGCATAGTGCTCCCCCAGCTTCCACCCAACCTGTTGGAGGTGGTGCAAATCTACACTGAAAGGTGTTCTCCCAAAACTGATTTACCTGAAATGTATTCAAATGGTGTGTTATAAATAATGACAACGTATTGTATTATTCTCAAAGATAACAGATCAGATTGCAAGGTTTAACTCACAATGCTATTCCCATGGCTGTTGTTGTGTTGTAGGTCAGGACGTATTTGTAACAGAAACTCCCTTAACCCTGGTATTTCTCCTCGGCGGATGGCAATGCCCAGAGTGCCACCCAGGTATGGCATTAGGTGGGGGGTCTGCAGCACAGCAGCTGCTGTCCAGGCTTCACTGGCCATCCACTGCAGGCCTCTCACATTCTGCCTCACCACCTGTGCATTGTGTTGTATAAATTGTACATTTTTATAGCGAAATGTATATGAATATGTATATATAAATAAATGTATATATAAATTCATACTAACGTGAGGAGTAATTATTCAGTTAAATATATTTGTTACAACACAACAATTCATTATTATAAGTTAAATCTTTCAGTTTGACAATTAAAACATTAAGTTGTATGATGAAGTCTTAATGAAGCCCAACCTCTTCCATGAGGTTAATCATGTGGCTTTCATGTGCAAACACAATGACCACACGAGCTGTGGATTTCCTCATTATATCCACAATCCTTCTTAGTTCAGCTTGGTCATTGCCCCAAGGCAAAACCTCTACGTAGGCCAGACAACCTTCACCGGTCTGAACCAGGTCAGATTGGAAGGATTGGGCAGCGTGGAGTCCATAGTCATCATCACTGACCAGCAGACCTGCCCAAGTCCAGCCAAAGAGAATAAGAATCTGAATCATAGCACGCACCTGAGTAAATACAGAGTAAAGGAATTAGTGCAGGAACATGCTAAAAAGGTTCCACACTCAACCAAATTTCATTATTGCATTTCAGCTTTGTTAGCTGAGAATAAACAGCTCAATCAATTGCACACAGAATATGACATGGTATTACAATTGTTTCATTACATTAACCTATGTTCTTTCTAGGGAATGTTTGAGTTCACATGCTTTTTTATGATTTTTCTCTGACTGACGGTCACCTGGAAAGCATCACTTGGAATGGTCCTAAAGAAGGATGGAAACTTTTGCCGGTCACTCAGACACGAACATGTGGCAAAATAACTCACCTGTGAAAGACACAGACTGCACATCCTAAACACATTCAAAGCCTTTAATCAGCTTTTTTCAAATGGTTAAGATTGATTAGTCAATGTTTGCAAGTGACATTACATTTTTTAAATAAATCAACATGATACAAATGAATGATGGCAGAAAAGTTACCAGAGGTACTCTGTATAAACCATAGACAGTGGAGATGGCAATAGAACTCGTAGAGGCAGAATCACCCACAATCCCTAGGACTGGAAGGGTTCCTACACAGGTATCATCTAATAAAACCTTCTTCTCTTGACCACTGGCTAGTGACAACGCTGCACGTAATCCAATTCCTAGTTCGAGGCAGTTATCATAAAGACTGTATCCAAGAGTCACATTAGGTAGCAGGTTGGAGTTTCTGTTGATCTCATCAATAGCAAAGGCCATGGTCTGGGCCTGCCTGAATCCTAGAACATCAAAACTAACACAAAAACAACACTGTTGGAAAATACAACATCATACAGTAACTGTGCTGACATGTACTGTTTATGTTGCACAATTACAGATTTTGCAAACAGTTAAGCCAGTTGAATAGCAACCATTATTACAATAGTCTATTTGAATTAAAGACAAAGGGATAAAGGATACTGAAAAAATTATATGTCTAAAATAGCATAAATGCCCATTGTAATTCTTTCGGAGTCATCATATTAAATACAGTGTACTAATGGCTAATAGTTTCTGCTTTTTGCTGTTTCCCTGACATACTCACCCATGGCAGGTAGGCTGCTGTGGCTCTGAGATGAAAGATTGGTCAGGAAAGACAGAAAAGAAGTGGATCTGAAACACCCCACCCAGAACCACATCTCCAGCCTTGTGCATCCCATTTAGGTGAAACTGTCCCTGTAACTGGCAGGAGGTGGAATAAAGAGGAGAGGGCACAGCAGAAGAAAAGTAGGAATACAACAACATGAAGTACACCAGCAAGTTGACATAAAAAAATGCCCACATGACTTTTCTCCTGCTTACCCCTTTCTGAGCCAGTGTCAACCCCTTTTATTGACTTACGGTATTGTTTAATCTTGCACACCACCTATCAGGGCATACAAATAAGCAGGGGCAGGGCTAAATACGTATTCAATTTAAGAATGATTTGGGGATTTTATTTGTGCACGTTTATTAAAGTCTCACCAAGGCCATTTCAGTAGCCTTTCCAAACCAAATTAAAGTTGGTGATGGCCGCTATGATTGATGTCCATAGAAACAGTCATAATCTATTATGTGTTTATTGTTTGAAAATGTTTTATTTTAAATAGACTTTGATTTGTACTGTATATTGTTGTCAATAAAATAAATTGTTTCACCTTCCAGTACATCTACATGACTTGTTGTAAAAATAGGTTTTCAGCCATATTGCTCTGCAGTTTACTACCTTAACAGATACATACTGTATGTATCAGAAGAGCAACTTTATAGTATAGAGTATTATTCCGAATTTTTGAGGGCCAGTACCATACAAAATCAAATTTACCAAATGCTCAAATCACTCCTGAGTACGTCCACGAGATGGCAGCAGCATACCAAGACATTCACTTAATTGTTGTTTTTTAAATTATTGCTAGTGTTATAAGTCAAGTCACACAATCCACAAGGAAAATAGGAGTTGAGATGTTTCATTTTCATACCTGTCTTTATACACACAGTACATACATTCAATTCATGTCTTTCCCATTGGAATGTTCTAGATTTGGTAACTTTATGTTTGGGATTACAGGCAGGAAACTGTTATGGTTCTTTAATTATTTATTCACCTAAAACATTAATAGTGAGTTCATGGACATAACTTTCCAGGCAGGATGACCTTACTGTTTATAACTTACTCTATTCTTCTTTAGCTTGATGTAGAAGAATATTGCATCCATTAAAACATCAGCATTGTCAGACACAAACCAAAAATTAACCCGTTGGCAATTAAGAGAAACCGGACACATCAGGACAGAAAAGTAAAGTATAGTGCAATTGAATTGTTTGAGCTTGGACTATGTTCCTTTATTAAGGATAAGCTAGTTCATAGTAAGTTAGTTAATAGATAGTAATAATAGTTAGTTCACAATAACTTTATGGTTGAAAGGTAGTTTAATAGCAGAGGGATTCATGGGTGATTACGTAAGCGTACCTGACATCATTTCCGTTTCCTGTGCCTTTGTGTTGTTTGCCGTGTTGGTAGCTCTGCTGCTCACGACATACCAGTTCAGGTTGTTTAGATTTGCTATTACAGCGGCTAACTGTCCGCTAAACACTTATTTCTTATAGCAGTTCTGCCTAAGCACTCACATATCTTCTAATTTTTTTTTAGCGACTTTGTTAAATAACAGCTGTTTTAACGCTTGTAGCTAACGCTACCATACTTTAGCTTAGCCGCTAACGACTTTAGCCTAGCAGTTAGTTTATGTCGGCCCCCCTCTCCGACTTTCTCCTGCTCGATGTGTGAGCATGTTAGTTACTCCTCTGCATTCTTTAGCGGTGATGGACGTGTGTAACAAGTGTAGTTTATTTTTGGACGTGGAGGCGAGGCTTAGTGAGTTAGAAGTCCGGATCCGCACCATGACAGTATCAGTCGTCAGTTACTGTAGCTACCCCCCCCCCGTAGTCGGGCACGGGCCGGCCTGAGCCTGAGTTAGCCTCTGGTAGCCGTTCCTCGCGAACTCCGGAGCAGTCAGGACATAGTGCGTGGGTACTGTGCGAGTGACGAGGAAGAGACAGTCGTAAGCTTTCCAAACGTGGACCGCCACCAGCCTGTTAGCGTTTCTAACAGATTTTCCCCACTCAGCAAACCCCCCGCTGAGAACCAACTCTGGTTATCGCAGCTCCATTCTGAGAAACGTGAAGTTAGCGAAGCCGGCAGCCGTGTTAAGTGCATCCCGGGGGCTAGAGCGGGCGACGTTGAGTCTTATCTGAAACTGCTGGCTAAGGATAAACGTAAATACAGCAAGATTGTTATTCACGTTGGAGTTAATGACTCCCGGTTACGGCAATCGGAGGTTAAGATTAATGTTGAATCGGTGTGTACAATACGCGAAGTCAATGTCGGACACCGTAGTTTTCTCTGGACCCCTGCCAAATCTAACCAGCGATGACATGTATAGCCGCATGTCGTCATTTCGCCGCTGGCATCGAGGTGGGTGTCCAGATAATGATGTGGGCTTTGTGGATCACTGGCAGTCTTTCTGGGGAGGACCTGGTCTGATTTGGAGAGACGGCATTCTCCCACTTGGCTGGAGCAGCTCCTCATTTCTAGAAACATTGACAAGTTTATGGTGGACCTAATCCTTGACAATCCATAGTTGGGACCAGGAGGCAGAGTCCCAGTCTAACACACTTCTCTGCTCCTTTATTCCAGGTGTGTACCTAGTAAAAATCCATAGTGACGGTGTCTGCCCCCCGCACCATTAAATTATTTAAATCAAAGGTAACAGAAGAGGAGCAGTGCATGAAAACCTCATAAAATTAAAACCACAAGTGCCATAGTTCAAAAGAATAGAGAATTAAATGTGGACTCTTAAACATCAGATCTCTCTCTTCTAAGGGGTACTAGTAAATGAATTGATATCAATTCTAATATTGATTTATTTTGTCTTACTGAAACCTGGCTGGGTAATGGAGAATATGTTAGTCTAAATGAGTCCACCCCCCCCAGTCATATAATACTCACATTCCTCGAGGCGCAGGCCGAGGAGGTGGAGTTGCAGCTATCTTTGATTCTAGTCTACTAATTAGCTCTAAACCTAAACTAAATTATAACTCATTTGAAAGTCTTGTTCTTAGTTCTTTCACCCCAAGTTGGAAATCAATGCACCAGTTCTATTTGTTATAGTGTACCGAGCACCTGGTCCATACTCTGAATTTTATCCGAATTTGCAGAGTTTCTATCGAACTTAGTGCTACAAACGGACAAGTTATTATTGTAGGGGATTTTAATATTCATGTGGACGATGAAATGATAGCCTTAGCACTGCGTTTATCTCTCTATTAGATTCTATTGGCTTCTCTCAAAGTGTACATAAACCGACTCACCGTTTTAACCACACCCTCGATCTTGTTCTGGTGTATGTTGTTGAAATTGAACATTTAATAGTGTTCCCACAGAATCCCTTCCTATCTGACCACTGTTTGATAACTTTTGAGTTTAAACTGCTGAACTACACGCCGTTAGGCAAAACTCCTATACAAGATGTCTATCTGATAGTGCTGTAGCTAAATTTAAGGATGCGATTCCGTTAGCATTTAATTCATTACCAAGTCCCAAAGTAACGGAGGAACTCCTATGCTATTAGTCCCTCCCAAATCGATCATTTGTTGATAGTGCAGCAGGCTCGCTCCGAATGACTCTAGACTCTGTTGCCCCTCTAAAAAAGAAGATAATAAAACAAAGAAGGTTAGCTCCATGGTATAACACTGAAACTCGCAAATTAAAGCAAATATCGCGGAAACTTGAGAAGATCTGGCGCTCACACAACTGGAAATCTCGTTTAACCTGCAAGATAGTCTTAAAACGTATAGGACGGCCCTCCGTAATGCCAGAGCAGCGTACTACTCGTCATTGATAGAGGAAAATAGGAACAACCCCAGGTTTCTTTTCAGCACTGTAGCCAGGCTAACAGAAGGTCACAGCTCTACTGAGCCAAGTATTCCCATAGCTCTTAGTAGTAACGACTTATGAGGTTCTTCAATGATAAATTATAACTATTAGAACAAAATTCACCAAGACCTGCCTTTAACTGGCTTATCTCTAAACTCAGGAACGTTAGAAACAGCTGTAAAACCAGATACATGTTGTTGACTGCTTTGCTTCACTTGATCTTTATCAATTTAATTCATTTTTCTTCATCTAAGCCATCAACCTGCCTCTTAGATCCCATCCCGACTAGGCTACTTAAGAAGTTTACCATTAGTCAACACTTCACTACTGAATATAACTAATTTGTCTTTATTAACAGGCTATGTACCACAGTACTTTAAAGTAGCTGTAATTAAACCTCTTCTGAAAAGCCAAACCTTGATCCAGATGTTTTTAGCCAACTATAGACTATATCCACACTTCCATTTCTCTCTAAGATTCTTGAGAAAGCAGTCGCCAAACAGCTGTGCGACTTTCTGCATAGCAACAGCTTATTTGAGGATTTTCAGTCAGGATTTAGAGTTCATCATAGCACAGAGACAGCACTTGTTGAAAATTACTAATGACCTCCTAATTGCATCAGACAAAGGACTTATCTCTGTACTTGTGTTATTAGATCTTAGCGCTGCATTTGATACCATTGACCATTATATCTTATTACAGAGATTGGAACATTTATTGGCATTAACAAGGGACTGCTCTAAGCTGGTTTAAGTCTTATTTATCAGATCGATCTCAGTTTGTTAATGTTAACGATGAACTCCTCTGTGCACAGCCAAGGTTAGTCATGGAGTCCCACAAGGATCTGTGCTCGGTCCAACCTGTTCACTTTATATATGCTTCCTTTAGGCAGTATTATTAGGAAACACTCCATAAACTTTCATTGTTATGCAGATGATACTCAATTATATCTATCAATCAAGCCGGATGAAACAATCAGTTAGCTAAACTTCAAACGTGCTTCAGGATATTAAAACCTGGATGACCTGTAATTTTCTAATGTTAAACTCAGATAAAACTGAAGTTATTGCTCTCGGACCCAAGCACCTCCGTGACGCACTATCCAAAATATAGTTACTCTGGATGGCATCACCCTGGCCTCCAGCACCACAGTGAAGAATCTTGGAGTTATCTTTGATCAGGACATGTCCTTTAATTCCCACTTAAAGACAAATTTCAAGGATCGCCTTTTTTTCACCTACGTAATATTGCAAAAATCAGGAATATCCTGTCTAAAAATGATGCAGAAAAATTAGTCCATGCATTTGTTACTTCTAGGTTGGATTACTGCAATTCTTTACTATCAGGCTGCTCGAAAAAATCCATAAAGACTCTTCAGCTGATCCAGAATGCTGCGGCACGTGTTCTGACGGGAATCAGGAAAAGAGATCACGTTTCTCCTGTTTTAGCTTCTCTGCATTGGCTTCCTGTAAATTTAGAATAGAATTTAAAATCCTTCTTCTCACCTACAAGCTCTTCATGGTACGGCTCCATCTATCTTAAAGAGCTCATAGTACCTTACAACCCTGGGAGAGAACTACGCTCCCAGAATGCAGGGTTACTGTGGTTCCTAGAGTCTCTAAAAGTAGAACGGGAGCCAGAGCGTTCAGCTATCAGGCTCCTCTCCTGTGGAACCAGGTTCCAGTTTGGGTCCGGGAGGCAGACACCGTCTCCACATTTAAGAGTAGGCTTAAGACTTTCCTTTTTGATAAAGCTTATAGTTAGGGCATAGAATCGAATATTGTTAGGGAGTAGTAGTTAGTCACATAGTTTCATATAATATAACTAAAGGGAGACTTGGCATACAGCCCGATCCGGTTGGGGAGTTTCTGGCCCGCCGGGCTGGAGCTCTCTTTACCCTCGTCTCTCTTGGTTTTGTTGTAATAGTTTTAGACAGCTGGGGACTTATTTTGATACACTAGTCAGGCATAGAATCGAATATTGTTAGGGAGTAGTAGTTAGTCACATAGTTTTCAGATTTATCTAACATATAATCAAGAATAAATGAACTAAAGGGAGACTTGGCATACAGCCCGATCCGGTTGGGGAGAGTTCTGGCCCGGCCGGGCTGGAGCTCTCTTTACCTCGTCTCTCTTGGTTTTGCTGTAATAGTTTTAGACAGCTGGGGACTTATTTTGATACACTGAGCTCCTCTCTCCTCTATCTTTCTATCTTTTCATTTATGTGCATCCATGTCCCAGAAATGCGTGTTACTAACCTATTTCTGGGGAGTCATTCCCCGGAGTCCTTATGTTCTTTTTTCACCAGCATTTCCCTTGGATCAGAGAGGCTCCGAAATCAGGGTAGCAGCTGTCGCCATGGTCCCGCTACACGTTCTGTGATGCCATGTTCAACTGCTACACTGCGGTGCCCTGCCTACGTCCTGCAACGTCCTGCTACGTCCTCCCTCTACGTCCTGCTGTGCCTTGTAATGCCGCACAGCGTCCTGCTATGCCATGAACTACTACAAAGAACTTCTACAAACTACTAATTTTTTCTATTTTTATTGCCACTCTTCACGCTAACCCCAACCGGCCCGTCAGACACCGCCTACCAAGAGCCTGGGTCTGGCCGAGGTTTCTGCCTAAAAGGCAGTTTTTCCTCGCCACTGTCGCACTGTTGCTTGCTCTGGAGGAAACTATTAGAACTGTTGGGTCCTTGTAAATTCTGGAGTGTGGTCTATCTGTAAAGTGTCTTGAGATAACTCTTGTTATGAATTGATACTATAAATAAAATTGAAAATTGAAATTGAAATAGTCAATAGCTAGTTAGTAGTACAGCACTAATAGTTACTTTGTTAATAGTTAGTTAATAGTGGGCTCATAGTTAGTTATGTTACGACCCCTGTGGGGGCTGTCCTGTGTGACTCTCTTGTGCTTGTCTAATTAGGTTAATCGTGGACACCTGAGGGCCCCAGTGTGTGCCGATTACTTAAGCCGGGTGCTGGTGCAGTATTGGACTCTTCTTCTTTCCCCGTCAGCAGAGGCGTCCCCCCTTCAAGGATGTTGCTACCGTTGTTTTAGAGTTCTTTGTTGTTTTATTTCCACGTATAATTTATCGTTAGTGACAATAAACCACTTTTGTTTTATCTTTAAATGTGGTGTGTCTCCATACTTGTCACGGTCCGAAAGCCAGATTGTGACAGTTATTAGTCAGTTAGTTAACAGTTTGTTAAAACTAAGATAATAGTTAAAAGTTAAATATTTTAAACTTAGTTTATAACTACTTAATATCTAGCTAGTTAGATAATATTTACCATTAAAAGTTACAAGGTAATAGCTTCTAGTTCAGGCCGGTTTTCTCAGACTATAGCTGCTCCAGGTTACAAAAAAAACCCCATACACTGTTTAACTAAACACACTTCCCACACTGCCATGACACAGAGCTGGGTAGAAATCAGCTAAATATATCTTTAATAGTTCATAATGGTTAGTTAAAAGTTAGTAAATACTTGAAAATGTGTTGTTTATATTTATGTATTTTTTTAGATAGACATTACATTACATTATACACACACATTTCAAATGTGACATTTTGTTCACATGTTAAATGTTAAATGTGAAATTAAGCTTTTCACAAGTGAGATATTACATTCCACACGTTTTTTGGCAAGGGTAAGAATAGCCTTGCATTGCCAGACCACTGTGCTGCAAAGGAAGGTCTGCCGAGCATTCTGGGAAGGGAGAAAAACGTATCACAATCCAATCACAATCGTCTTTGGTGACACTATGCGTCGCATGGTGCAACGGGGCCTCTGCAAAATAGCCTCGGGAAGGAACTTGTTTCAGTGGAACATGTGTACGTTCAAAGGTTATTTTAGTTGTGCAACAGAAAACTCAGATTGGACATATAAAGTGAAAAAAATAAGTATTTGAACACCTTGCTATTTTGCAAGTTCTCCCACTTAGAAATAATGGAGGGGTCTGAAATTGTCATTGTAGGTGCGTGTCCACTGTGAGAGACATAATCTAAAAAAAAAATCCAGAAATCACAATGTATGATTTTTTAACTATTTATTTGTATGAAACAGCTGCAAATAAGTATTTGAACACCTGAGAAAATCAATGTTAATATTTGGTACAGTAGCCTTGCAAGTGTTTGCAATTACAGAGGTCAAATGTTTCCTGTAGTTTTTCACCAGGTTTGCACACACTGCATAATAAGGGATTTTGGCCCACTCCTCCACACAGACCTTCTCTAGATTAGTCAGGTTTCTGGGCTGTTGCTGAGAAACACGGAGTTTGAGCTCCCTCCAAAGATTTGCTATTGGGTTTAGGTCTGGAGACTGGCTAGGCCACGCCAGAACCTTGATATACTTCTTACAGAGCCACTCCTTGGTTATCCTGGCTGTGTGCTTTGGCTCATTGTCATGTTGGGAGACCCAGACTCGACCCATCTTAAACGCTCTAACTGAGGGAAGGAGGTTGTTCCCCAAAATCTTGCAATACATGGCCTCGGTCATCCTCTCCTTAATACAGTGCAGTCACCCTGTCCCATGTGCAGAAAAACACCCCCAAAGCATGATGCTACCGCCCCCATGCTTCACAGTAGGGATGGTGTTCTTGGGAAGGTACTCATCATTCTTCTTCCTCCAAACACGGTTAGTGGAATTATGACCATTAGGTTCTATTTTTGTCTCATCTGACCACATGACTTTCTCTCATGACACCTCTGGATCATCCAAATGGTCGTTGGCAAACTTAAGACGTGTCATGCATGATTTCAAACCACGACGTCTTAGTCTATTACCAACAGTAACCTTGGAAACAGTGATCCCAGCTCTTTTCAGGTCATTGAGCAGCTCCTCCCGTGTAGTTCTGGGCTGATTTATCACCTTTCTTAGGATCATTGAGACCCAATGAGGTGAGATCTTGCATGGAGCCCCAGTCCGAGGGAGATTGACAGTCATGTTTAGCTTCTTTCATTTTCTAATGATTGCTCCAACAGTGGACCTTTTTTCACCAAGCTGCTTGGCAATTTCCCCGTAGCTCTTTCCAGCCTTGTGGAGGTCTACAATTTTGTCTCTAGAGTCTTTTGACAGCTCTTTGGTCTTGGCCATGTTAGTAGTTGGAATCTTACTGATTGTATAGGGTGGACACTGGACAGTTGTCTTCATGCAGCTAACGACCTCAAACAGTCACATCTACTGTAGGATAATAAATGGAGTGGTGGACATTTTGAAGGCACACTAACAGGTCTTTGAGGGTCAGAATTCTAGCTTATAGACAGGTGTTCAAATACTTATTTGCAGCTGTATTGTACAAATAAATAGTTAAAAAATCATACATTGTGATTTCGGGATTTTTTTTTTAGATTATATCTCTCACAGTGGGCATGCACCTACGATGACAATTTCAGACCCTTCCATGATTTCTAAATGGGAGAACTTGCAAAATAGCAGGGTCTTCAAATACTTATTTTCCTCACTGTAGTCTAGCTAGCGGTCTGGATTTACCCTGCAGAGATCTGAAGAGCAGTTAAACATAGTTTCATAAATCAACCAGAGTTTAAAATGCCAACACAAAGAAAGTGGAAAGTAACCAAAATGCAAGATGTAATGCAAAATTTCCGGCGGCACCTAAACAATCCCAGAAGTGGAACGTCATGGATATTGACGAGGGTACGATTTGGATCACTCATGCCCCAAAGAAGGGATTCGATGGCAATGGGGTTCACGGCAGTGAAAGGAAAAAGTAACATAATGTTATATTTTCTTCTTTGAAATACTACTTAAAAAAAAAAGATCCGACAAAAACACATTTTTTATCAACATTTTTATTTCTTCTTCTTTTGTTTGTTGAATGCAAAATAAAGAGTGGATAACATTAATTGATGCATTTACTTTGAGTGCTGTTTTTTTATGACTTGGTGGTTCCTCGGCCCATCATAGCTTTCTTTGTGTTTCTCTCTGGTTTCAGCAGGATTGTGTAACATTTTGGTCCAAACAGTGCCAACAAGAGGCCAAAACTAGAGGCCAGGATGGCAAATACCTCCACTGCATCTGCATATTTGCCTGGAGAGTTGACATAAGCAGGAACAAAGGCCACCCACACAGCACAGAAGATCAGCATGCTGAAAGTGATCAGCTTGGCCTCATTGAAGTTGTCTGGAAGATTCCTCGCCAGAAATGCTAACAGGAAGCTAATGATAGCCAGTAGGCCAATGTAGCCCATTAACACTGCAAAACAAACTCTGGACCCAACTACACACTCATAAACTATCTTATCATTATGGTATTGAGTGTTTTTATGTGGAGCTGGTGAGGCAGAGACAATCCACGCGGTGCAGATTGCTGCCTGAATGCAGGTAAGAGCTAGAACGGTTCCTCTCTGCTGCACAGCACCAAACCACTTGAGCCTGGCTCCTCCTCCTGGCTTGGAGGCATTGAACACTGCCAGAACCACCATGGTTTTCACCAAAATACATGAGACACAAAGCACAAAGCTGATCCCAAATGCTGCATGTCTCAGCTGGCATGTCCACAGACTTGGGCGTCCCATAAATAACAGTGAACACAGGAAACATAGTTTAAGTGACACCAAGAGCATGAAACTCAGTTCTGAATTGTTGGCGCGTACCATGGGTGTACTGCGATGATAGATGAATATTACCAGGACAACAGCACAGATAAATGTGCCTAACAACGAGGCCGTTGCCAAGCATATACCCAGAGGCTCTTGATAGGAAAGGAACTCGGTTTTCTTAGGAACACAGTGATCACGTTGAGGGCTGGACCAGAAATCCTCTGGACAACTGGTGCACTCCATGGAGTCTGACACAAAGGGGAAGGAGAGATACATATTCATTTATATCTCCAAAATATAATGTCTCAATCTGAATACCTACCAGTCTTATTGCTGATTTTTCCCTCAGAACACGGAATGCAGTCAAAGCAGCACACAGGCTCCCCCTTCCTTCTGGCCGTGCGGGTACCTGGAGGACAGCTCTCGCTGCACTCTGACTGTGGTGGCTGTAGGGCAAAAATAAATCTGTCAACCAATATCATTAAACACTGCTGAGATGTACAGTCCAAATAAGAAAAAATAAATGCCAGTAAAGATGAAATTACCTCTGTGGATTCAAAGCTCCAGAAGATTTTGTCTTCATCAAGTATGATTTCTTCACCTTTGACTGACTCTTTAACCTCACCCACATTCTGCACTTTAATTCTTCCGTCAGGGAGCCACAGCCAGTTCATGATATCATAAATTGGTAAGACATCACCATTCTCATCAAATAACACTTGATCACCAAATGGAGTGGTAAAGTTCACCTGTTGCACATAATGTACAAGCTGAAGAAAAAAACAGAGCATTATCCTAATATTCAAATCATTTTCAACACAATCTTAACATTTTTATTTTTCTAAATACTATCTGAGAATCAGACTATTGTTTATTGTTAACTTTATTGCACATCACTGGCACAAACAAAATGGGAATGTGTATTCTCCCATGTCTGACATAAAGTATTTTACTTTAAAGAAAGAATACACAGCTTACCAATGTAGTGATTGCATACTTTTTTTCTTGATATTCTATACTCACAAACCTACATTAAGTACCTCAAGGTGTAGCAGCTGTTTTCAAAAGATAAACAGGTGGAGTGTAAACTGATATCACACCTGCCATGGCTCCAGTCTTTGCAAAGTAGCACAGCTGTGCCCGCTGAAAGGCCCTCTCCCTGGGACACAGCGCAGCATGTCATCGAGGGCATACGCCAGCGCATACACAGCCTTGTAAACATTGTACTCAGGCCTGAGGTTAGATAGATCTAAAAACTCAGTCTCCACATGTTCAATATCTTCCTGTCCAGTGCATAGTTCTCCCTCGGTTTCAACCCAACCTGCTGGAGGTGGTGCAAATCTACACTGAAATGTGTCTTCCCAAAACTGTCTCACCTGAAATGAAAAAAAAATACATTACTCTTGTAATTTTAAAACAATTTTAAGTAAGATTAAACTCATACCATGTTATTTCCATAGGTGTTGTTGTCATGTTGGTCAGGACGTATTTGTAAAAGGAAGTCCCTGAGCCCTGGTATTTCTCCTCGACGGATGGCAATGCCCAGTGTGCTGCTCAAGTACGGCATTAGGTGGGGGGTCTGGAGTACAGAAGCTGTTGTCCAGGTTTCACTTGCCATCCACTGGCGACCTGTTACATTCTGCCTCGCCACCTGTGCATTGCATTATGTGAAAATATAATACATTGTTTATATATAAATGTATATATTATACTTCTATTAAAAAATACAGTGCAGTTTGTAGCAAGTAGTATTTTTTCTACAGCAATATCAGAACACTAAGAACAAATGTAAGAAATGTAAAATTGATCTGAACCTCTTCCATTAGTTGAATCATGTGGATCTCGTGAGCAAACACTATGACCACACGAGCTGTTGATATCTTTATTAAATGTACAATCCTCCTGAGTTCATTTGGGTCACTGTCCCAGGGCAAAACCTCTGAGTAGGCCAGACAGCCTTCACCAGACTGAACCAGGTCAGATTGGAAGGATCGGGCAACATTACGTCCATAGTCATTATCACTGACTAGAAGGCCGACCCAAGACCAACCAAAGTGTTTTAGAATCTGAATCATAGCACGCACCTGAATGGATATATGGAATGAGACGGAATGAGATAAGATGCTCATATTATGCTCATTTTCAGGTTTATAATTGTATTTAGAGGTTTTATAGAACAGGTCTACGTATTTTAATTTTCAAAAAACACCATATTTTTGTTGTACTGCACAATGCTGCAGCTCCTCTTTTCCTCTTTGTGTTAAGATCTACTGAGTAAGGCATCTCACTTCTATTCCATCTTTGTTGGGAGTTGCACATGCACAGTACCTAGGTCAGCACTACAAGCCAGTCAGAAGCAGGTAATGAGGGCGAGCCATGCTAGCAGTTAGGCAAGCAACAATACAATACAATACACGATTAAAATTACAAAGTACTACATGAAGAATGAAGTGCAGACAGGTAAACCAAAAAGCCTATTTAAAAAGGTAAGACTTTAACTGATTTCCACAAGCTTTCTATACTGCTTTTGAAAACATATTTTTGCAGTTCTTAATTTTGCTTAGTTTCACCTGGAAAGCATCACTTGGGATTGTTCTAAAGAATGATGGAAACCGTTTCCGATCACTCAGACAGGAACATGTCGCAAAATAACTTACCTGTAAAGAAATATGCAGATTAACTCAAGTTACCCATCTCTTAAAAGTCAGACCCAGTCTGCATTTATTCATATATCAACAATGTGTCACTTTTAAAAAAACACATCAATTCAATTACAGTATAAATACATCGATACAATACAAGATAGGGAACTTACAATGGGCATTCTGTATAAACCTAGGACATTGGAGATGGCAATAGAAAATGTTGAATAGTGGTCACCCACAATCCCGAGGACTGGAGGGGTCCCTAAACAGTTCTCCTCAAGCAGAAACTGCTCCTCTCGACCACTTGCCAATGATAATGCACTTCTGAATCCAACAACAAGTGCCCCACAGTTATCGTAAAGACTGTATCCCAGAGTCACATTAGGAAGCAGAGTGGAGTTCTTGTTGATCTCATCAACAGCAAAGGCCATAGTCATGGCATGCCTGAATCCTAGAATGTCAAAGCTAACACACAAAATGTCACTGTTAACCACTTAAAAAGTAATATGGCACTCAGAGAACTGGGTAGATATTTACAAAAAAAAAATCTAAATCTGTGTTAATAACATATTACACTGTTGTAATAATATACTTTTTACAGCTGCATCTCGATGTTTCAAAAGTATTACTAAAACTGTCATACAATTGTGTATTACTCACCACTTACCATGAATACACAAAGCAGATTGAACAGAGTGTAGTTTGCACAGACCCATGCTGTCTGCTGCATCTGTGTGAAACTTACCCTTTGCATCTGGGCTGTTCTGGTTCTGAGATGAATGTCCGCTCAGGAAAAACCGAGGTATAGTGGACTTCAAACAGCCCACCAAGAACCACATTGCCAGGCTTGTGCATTTCATTAAGCTGAAACTTTCTTTGTAAT
This sequence comes from Etheostoma spectabile, assembly GCF_008692095.1. Classification (NCBI taxonomy): domain Eukaryota; kingdom Metazoa; phylum Chordata; class Actinopteri; order Perciformes; family Percidae; genus Etheostoma; species Etheostoma spectabile. The sequence continues at coordinate 30,364,092 of NC_045735.1, read as the reverse complement.
TTACAGGATGAAGGAAGAGAGGAAGAGAAAGAAAACAAATTAAGGCAGACATACAGGAGCATATGTGTGTCAAGAAATGCACCCATAACTGCCCTCCTCCTTTCACACCTGTTTCTATGCTTCATAAAAGTGTACTTAATTTTATATGCAGGACTATTTGGTCCCCTTTGCATGCTTTACGTCATTGTTTAATCTTTAACACCACCCATCAGGGCTATAGGGGCAGGACACAGCACACATCAACTTCATTATGTTAATATGACATATTATTCGTAAATGATCAGCAAGTGTTTCAGCAAATACTCAATGTTTGCCTTTTGTTTTTCTTTTATTATTAAAATTAAAGTCCATCTTGCCTAATATTTAAATAAATTTTGCAAATACACATCCAATTATTTGATTTAGTCAATACAACTTAATATGTCAAGTCATTTATTCATGTAAGTGTGCAGCTTTTGAGTCCCAGACAAATTTCCCTAAGGGGACAATAAAGTAGTATGTTGTATTGTACTGTATATGTATTAGGTCTTTGTGTGGTAGTTTGACAATACCTTTTTGTATTGCTTAAAGCGATAGTGTGTAGTTTCTGTCTCCCCCCTGAGGAATTCTAAGTAATGACAACAACATTGTTCTTGCATCCACTTGCCTTGGGTGCAAGCCTTGCATGCCTTGGGTGATACTGCAACACCCTCACCCTTCGGATCAGTCTGTACTTAACCATGGTTGTAGACAGGAATGGTGTTCTTCTGACACTATACCGGGTACACCTGGCTGTAGCTCCTCCCATCTTCTGCATCTTTTACATATCTTGTGGAAATTCGTCTGGTTCTCTTTAAACGTATAGAGGGTGGGATGAATCAAATTCTGTAATATGTGCGCATGGTAGAACACCTGGAAGTGTTCTACCCCCGTATCTTCAAGTCATCAAAAGCACAGCTGTTGCTGTCCTCAGGACAGAAGATATTTTGAGTCTTGGATTTTACAACAGACAATACATTTCCTGAGCTCTTTCCATGAAATCACACTTCTTGTTCATGTATTTTACACCTCCCTTTGATGTTTAGAAGAACAGCCCCCTGGTTTTGTCTCTCACCATTTGTCAGGAGAACATGATTATTTGATAATACCACATTTTGTTCTTCTGTCTGTCAGGTAAAATCCCTCAGACTTCATCAAGCTCAATAATGTAATTAGCTACAATCTACAATGTTTCTTTCCCACACATCTGCCATTTACAGAGCATCATCACCTTTTCTTTTCTGGCTTGGTCTGGGGGGCTCTCAGAGACCAACAACGCCAAACTGTGAAGGGTGATTCCCCCGGGGATCTTAGTGCTTAACATGCAACAAACACTCAATTTCAAGAAAAGCAACTTAACTTTAAGCACCATTTTCAAACCACACACCCAAAATTAAATGACACTAAACACATTCCAAATTGTGATGCAGGGTTGTGCATGTTGTACATTTAATTGTTTCTAAAGCACTTTCAGTTTCAGTAACAGTTCTGCAGTTAAATGGAGACTATGAGAGAAAGTATTAACAATTTGGCAATACACAGTGAGAAGGTTGTCTCACGGAAAAGTGCTATACTGGGCCTCCTGTCCACAATTGGCACTTTCCCAGAAAGAAAGGGAAAATATGATCAAGAGCTGGGAGACCCACACTGGATCTATTCCAGATAAATACAACTGCCCCGTAAATACCTACAAATAATTCATTAATAACCCAAAACTCAGAGCTTTCACCACAAATGATTTATCTCTGAAGCCACCAGGTAGGGTTCAAAGTGTCTGCCCGATAAAAGGATTTCTTTCCTTTGTCACACTAAATGCATGTTCTTGGTGGAATTGTTGGGCCTGTAAATTTAGTGAGTGTGGATTAGTCCTACTCTTCTTGTATAGTGTGCCAAGATAATATTTTGTTATTACTTAAAACTATAATTCTAATTTAATTTAATTGAATAGATAATGGGAACCAAAACTCACAAGATCACAGTGTATGCAGATGATATTTAGCTTGAAGCCTTGGTTTTGTTGATGACCGCTGCTGTTGCTTACTTTGAGAAAAGTAGCTTCCCAAAATTTTAAGTAATCCTTTTTGGGTTGCCTACTAGAACAACACACAGTCAAATAAAAAGTGGTTTGTTTGAATCTTTGAATCTTTTTCAGTCCGAAACTGAGGCAAAGCTTATTAAAGTCCCTCAAATGCGAGGGAACAAGAAGAAGTAAAACAGGGCAATAATGAATAATCTGTGTCACACTAAACATTCTTTATTTCTTCCAGTTTCCTCTAAATGTATTCTTTACAGTAAACCAAGCTTACTTATTTGTTTGTATACATTGTCCATATCAAGGGCACATCACTACTTAGGGAATGCAAAATACATACTGGTTCAAACTAGTTAATCAGTTATCCATATCTGCTACTTTTATGACTTGGTGGTGCCTCGACCCATGATTGCTTTTTTTGTGTTCCTCTCTGGTCTCAGCAGTAGGATGTAACATTTGGGTCCAAACAGTGCCGCCAAAAGGCCAAAACTGGAGGCCAGGATGGCAAATACCTCCACTGCATCTGCATATTTGCCTGGAGAGTTGACATAGGCCGGGACAAAGGCCACCCACACAGCACAGAAGATCAGCATGCTGAATGTGATCAGCTTGGCCTCATTGAAGTTGTCTGGAAGATTCCTCGCCAGGAAGGCTAAGAGGAAGCTAAGGATAGCCAGTAAGCCAATGTAGCCCATTAACATTGCAAAACCAACTGTAGACCCAACTACACACTCATAAACTATCTTATCATTGTGGTATTGAGTGTTTTTATAAGGAGCTGGTGAGGCAGAGACAAGCCAAGCGGTGCAGATTGCTGCCTGAATAGAAGTAAGAACCAGAACTGTCCCTCTCTGCTGCAAAACACCAAACCACTTCAGACTATCTCCACCTCCTGGCTTGGATGCCTTGAACACTGCCAGAACCACCATGGTTTTTACCAGGATGCATGAGACACAAAGTACAAAGCTGATCCCAAATGCTGCATGTCTCAGCTTGCATGTCCACAGTTTGGGACGGCCGATAAACAGCAGTGAACACAGGAAACATAGCTTTAGTGACACCAAAAGCAAGAAGCTCAGTTCTGAATTGTTGGCGCGTACCATAGGTGTACTGCGATGATAGGTGAAGATGCCCAGGACAACAGCACAGATAAATGTGCCCAGCAATGATGCTGTGGTCAAACAGATACCCAGAGGATCATAGTAGGAGAGGAATTCCATCTTCTTAGGAAAACAGTGGTCATGCTGGGGGCTGGACCAATAGTCCTCTGGACAATAAGAGCACTCCATAGACTCTGAAAATAAGGAAAAGATTCAAATCGTTTTCTGCTTTTGCCAACACATTTTCTCTATTTCAACTAGTTTGGGTCACTTTTGCAGCATATAGGACATTATCCCTCTTACCTGAGAACTGTTATTGATGTACAATAGGGCACAACTGCCAGGCACGGAACCTGGGATTCTGTAGTGCTTTTCCCTCAACACCAACTGGGCACCCTTAAGGGGATGCATTCCTGAATGCAAATGAATATAACAAATCATACACTTTAAAAAGAATACCAACCCGTTTTATTGCTGATCTTTCCCTCAGAACAAGGAATGCAGTCAAAACAGCACACAGGCATTCCCCTCTTCCTGGCCATACGGGTCCCTGGGGTGCAGCTCTCACTACACACTGACCTGGGTGGCTACAGGAAAAGAAGAGCGAAATCACTGTTCTACACAATGTGATGCTGGTATTGGATGTACTACTAAAGGAAACACAACAATAAGGAGAATCAACCTCTTTGGATTCAAAGTTCCAGAAGATTTTGTCTTCATCAAGTGTGAGTTCTTCACCTTTGGAGGCCAACATTTTAACAACCCCCACACTCTGAACTTTAGTTTTTCCATCAGGGAGCCACAGCCAGTTCATGATATCATATATTGGTAAGGCATCACCATTTTCATCAAATGACACTTGATCACCAAATGTTGTGGTGAAGTTGACCTTTTCCAAATAATACACCAGCTACAAATCAGAGAGATAAATTTAATGACAGTGACAATGGCAATGTTCTCGACTGGATGAAGTGTGTAAATAAAGTGTATTAAACACATGAAATAAACTTTCTAAATTTAATCTACTGTAAGTATTGAAGCACAATGAATTTTAGCGTGTTTTTTCTTTAATCAATGTATAAAGACAGGTTAATTGACATTGTTAAAATAAATTTCATTCAATATGTCCTTTCATTTTAAAAAAATCATTAAGGTTTATAGCTGGCATACTGATATTGATTTTAAAAAATGTATTATATTCTGCTCTCACAAAAAGTGTGTTCAGTAAGTACCTCAAGGTGTAGCAGCTGTTTTCAAAACATAAACAGGTGGAGTGTACACTGATATCACACCTGCCATGGCTCCAGTGTTTGCAAAGTAGCACAGCTGTGCCCGCTGAAAGGCCCTCTCCCTGGGACACAGCGCAGCATCTCATCGAGGGCATACGCCAGCGTGTACACAGCCTTGTAAACATTGTACTCAGGCCTGAGATTAGAAACATCTAAAAACTCAGTCTCCACATTTTCTAGATTTTCCTGTCCAGTGCATGGTTCTCCCCCAGCCTCCACCCAACCTGCTGGAAGTGGTGCAAATCTACACTGAAATGTGTATTCCCAAAACTGCTTCACCTAAAATGCATTAAGAAAACAAATTTTAACAGAAATGATGTCAATATATATTTCTTGCAGTTCTTCATCAGATTATAAGGTTATACTATCACCATGCTATTATCATAGCTGCTGTTGAGGTGTTGGACATGATTAATCCTTAGTAGGAAGTCCTTGAGTCCTGGTATTTTTCCATGACGGATAGCAATGCCCAGTGTGCCACGCAGGTATGGCATGAAGGCCGGTGTATGGAGTCCGTCAAGTAATGTCCAAGCTTCACTGGCAATCCACTGAAGGGCTGTCACATTCTGTCTCACCACCTATGCATTGCATAAAACAATAAAACATTTTTCCAGATTCCTGTGAAAGAATTACAGTCTATTTCACAACATTTAATAAATTACAACCATAACTACACAATGATGTAATTATTACATTGTTCAAAGCAAGGGATTTGATTTATTTCACTGTCTGCTAATTTTGATCTATGCTCAGAAACAGCTGAGTTATAACAATGAAGTAAGCCGTACATAGCATATAGGATTAGTACATGTATTAAATAGTTATACAGACAAGCATAAATATCGGCATAAATGTTCAAACATATTTTGCAATGGGCAAGAATACATACAAATTCCCAATGATTCCCTGTCTTCTAATGCTAAAAAACAAATAATGAACCACAGAATCAGGTGTAAACAGGTAAATTAACGTTAACAGGATAATGAAAAATGTTTATGGAGTAATGCATAAATATATTCATTCATAAATATCAATGTATTTCATCCCCCAACCTCTTCCATGAGTTGAATCATCTGGATCTGATGTGCAAACACGATGACCACACGAGCTGTGGATTTCGTCATCACTTCCACAATCCTCTTTACTTCAGCTGGGTTCTCACCCCAAGGCAAAATCTCTGAGTAGGCCAGACAACCTCCGCCGGACAGTGCCAGGTCAGATTGAAAGGATCGGGCAGCGTGGAGTCCGTAGTCATCATCACTGACCAGCAGACCTGCCCAGGTCCAGCCAAAGCGTTTTAGAATCTGAATCATTGCACGCACCTAAGTGAATACAAAATGGAGGGATAGGGTATGTTTCTTTAGTGGAAATGTACTCCTACGTGTCTCATGATGCAATTATAGTTTATTTATCCAGTAGGATTTTTCATCTATTTATATAGTCTTTTCAGTTATGCACAGAAGAAAATATATTTTATACACACAAGATTTTTTTAATTGGCAAGGATTATATTCAAGTTTACTTTACTTTGCTTGTGACATTTATTTTGCTAATAGTGTTTTACCTGGAAAGCATCACTTGGGATCATTCTAAAGAAGGATGGAAACCTTTGCCTATCACTCAGGCAGGAACATGTGGCAAAATAACTCACCTATAATGAAACACACATGCACACAGGTTGTGCATCTCATGCAGGTTAGTAGACAAATTCAAACCATTTTACTTATTATAACAATTTTGTATTAATTCAAATACAGCATGTCAATAATTAATTAAATCCAAAAACACTTACAATTGGCAGTTTAAATAAACCTAGAACATTGGAGATTGCAATGGAAAATGTTGAAAAGGGATCGCCCACAATCCCCAGGACTGGAGGGGCCCCTAAACAGTTCTCCTGAAGCAGAAACCGCTCTTCTTGACCACTCGCCATTGACATTGCAGCACTGAACCCAACAGCAAGTGTAGCACAGTTGTCATAAAGACTGTATCCCAGAGTCACATTAGGAAGCAGAGTGGAGTTTTTGTTGATCTCATCAATAGCAAAGGCCATGGTCATGGCATGCCTGAACCCTGGAGGGTCAAAGCTAACACATAACACATCAATATTAATCACTAAAACATAATAGAATATTTATAATCATCCGTGCATCTTGTCTGATACTTGTTTGTGAGTCTTACCCTTGGCAGCTGGGCGGATTTGGCTGTGACGTATATGTCCGCTCAGGGAAGACAGAGGTGTAGTGGACCTCGAACAGCCCACCCAGAACCACATCGCCAGGCTTGTGCATTGCATTAAGGTGAAACTTTCTCCGCAATTTACAAGATGAGGGAAGAGAGGAAGACATAGCAGAGGAAGAGATAAAAAGCATGAAAAGGTAGATACACAAGAGCAAATATACGTTACGAAAAGCTCCCATAACTACCTTCTTCCCTTCACACCTGTTCCTATTCTTTGTACGAGGTTGTTTAATATTATGTCGAGGGCTATGTCATCCCCCTTTCATGCCTTACGTCACTGTTTAATCTTTAACAACACCCATCAGGCCAATGGGGACAGGACACAACCCAAATCAACTTAATCATGTTATTATAACATGGTAGATAAAATGTTAATACTAAGCAAAATCAGCAGTTGTTTAAGAAAATATAAGCCATGAACCAATATATATATATATATATATATATAATATATATATATATATAACTTTTTAAATGTCTTTAGTTTATTATTATTATTATTATTATTATTATTATTTTTATTATTTTATTATTTTATTATTTTTCTGCATACTTTTCTCAACCATTTATACTTAAAATATTAAGCTTTTTTTCTTTTTACTTTGTAAGTCAATGGGGCAATGACTATGACCATGTTTTCACCATGAGTTATTTGGTGGGATGGTGGCTTGCACCAGAAAGTAAGCACTGCAGACTCTCAACCAGATTTGATTCCCAGTGTGTGCAGGCCCTTTTTTTGTGGAGTTTGCAGACTTTCTCTGGCATACTATTTGACTTTTTTATGGCTTTTACAATATAATATACTGTGACTATTTTTGACATACTATACCATGACTTTCAACATTTATATACCAGGACTTTTTTGATCACTTTTTCCACAGACCATACTATGACTATTTTTAAAATACTATACTAGGACTTCTTAATGCCGTTTTTCAAAATACATACTATACATACTATATTTGGCTTTGCACAGCTCCTACTAGCACCACCAAGTAAGCACTGCAGACTCCGACTCAGGTACGATTCCTAGTCCTTGCTGGCACTTTTTTGTGGAGTTAGCATGTTCTTCCAGACTTTCTTTGACAAACTATGATATTTCTTTTTTCAACATCCTATAATCTTAGTACAGTGCCTGTTGAAAATGTGCCTGTTTGGAATGGGCGATTGATTTGCCTGTGGCACTTGTCATGGTTTGGTAATTTGTTATATGTTTCCCTCTTGTGGTTGTGTTTTTTGGTCTTGTATACATTTATGTTTAAGTCCTTGGTTGCTCCCTTGTCTTGTCTAGTTGTGGTTTCTGTATTATGTTCTCTTGTGAGTGTCTGTATGTTCTGTTTCCTGTTTTATTTTGATAGTCTGGTTTTCTCTGCTGTCTTGTCTTAGTTTTACTTCCTGTGTTTTCCTGCTCTTGTGAATACCCGATGTCTTCCACCTGTTTCCCAGCCCTTGTCACCTGCCTCTTGTTATCTCATTACCCTCTCTATCTATCTATCTATCGATCGATCGATCGATCGATCGATCGATCGGTCTGTCTGTCTGTCTGTCTGTCTGTCTGTCTGTCTGTCTGTCTGTCTGTCTGTCTGTCTGTCTGTCTATCTATCTATCTAGTGACTATCTAGACTATCTAGTGACTATCTAGCCTAATCGTTTAACACTTCAGCATAGGTGTTCATTTCCAAACAGGTTTAGTGGCTATTTAACAGTGAAGTAAGGAATTTGAGTTGATGGGATATTTTTTGCAACACTGTTATTAGTGTTGTAAGTTAGCAGTAGACTATGACTTTTTTTTCGACATACTATACTATAGCTTTTTTCTCACATTTTTTTCATATACTATACTATGTCCTCATCTCCGCTGAAGTCTCCTGGACAGACAACACCACAGCGGTCATCAAGAAGGCCCAGCAGTTAACAAACTTCCTGAAGGTCCTCAGGAAGAACAACCTGGACCCCAACCTCCTGCTGACCTTCTACAGCTCTTCCATCGAGAGCCGGCTGACCTACAGTATCCCAGTATGGTACGGCAGCTGCACCGTGGCAGACAGGGAGAGGCTGCAGGGGGTTTTAAGGTCAGCACAAAAGATCATAGGCTGCTCCCTCCCTGATGGACATCTACACCTCCCGCTACCTCAGTAGAGCAGAACACATCATCAAGGACAGCCCCCACCCCGGCTCTGATCTGTTTGACCTGTTGCCCTCAGGAAGGCATTACAGGTGCATCAGGGCACGGACTAACAGACTCAAGAAGAGTTTCTTCCCAAAAGATATAACCACCCTGAACTCACACATGCACTGACTTCACTTTACAGCCTACCCCCCCCAGACTTTCGTCTTCCCACCCACTGTGCAATACTTATATATAATACACTACAATTCTTTGCAATCCCATTACAGTGCAATATTTAACATTAAATTATTTAATTTTATTACAGTACAATATTTATTTATTTAATCCTTTAATATCATTACAGTGCAATATTTAATATTTAATAATTTAATTTTATTACTGTGCAATGTTTAATACTCAAGACTTTTGATACACCAATGACTATATTATTTGCATAGTGTGGATGCAAACCCTTTATCTTTCTTACTATTTTATGTGTGTATATAGTTGCTCTCAGGAACTGTGCCCCTGTTCCCCCTCTTTTTTTTACTTCTGTATACATATATTTTATATTTTTATATTCCATGTTGCTTCAATCTCATTGCACAGGTACTGCACTTGTGTATAATGACAAAGGCCTTCTATTCTATTCTATTCAAATGGCTTGACACAGGTTTGAGTCCCAGTCTGTGCTGGTTATTCTCATGTGGCAGATGCATGTTTCTTGACTATGACTTTGTTTTTTGTTTTTTTGATATGCTGTACTTTTGTACTTGTTATCACTTTTTCTGAAAAACTATACTCTGACATTTTTCAACATACTATACTATGGCTTATTAATTAAGTTTTTAACATACTATACTATGTTTTTTTCAACACTTGTCAACATACTTAGAATTTTTCCCATAAATTATGTCTTTTAGAATAAATTATAAGAAGTCATAGTATAGTATGTTGAAAAAAGTGATCACCAAGCTATAGTATAGTAAGTCAAAAAATGTGTATACTACGTTATACTTTATGTGGAGTTTGCATGTACTTCCACGCTATACTATGACTTTTACACGCTATACTATGACTTTTACACGCTATACTATGACTTTTTAAAACTTTTTTTGACACTCTATACTGCATATTTTTAATGTTTTTTTCGACATACCATGCAATGACTTTTTTCGACATACTACAGAATACTAAGATCTTTTTATACCATACTTTACTATGACGTTTTTGCAATTTCTTTTTAACATGCTATACTATGACTTTTTATGAGTTTTTTCAACATACTAGACTATGACTTTTCATGATTTTTTCGACATACTATACCATGACTTTTTTTTAAATACGACTTTTGTCGACAAGCCATACAATAGCTTTTTTTCATTACTTTTTTTTTCATACAATACAATGTTTTTTTTCAACATACTTTACTATGGCCTTTTTCATTACTGTTTTGGATATACTATACTATGACTTTTTGTCACTTTTTTCGACATACTATGCTATTGCTTTTTATCACTTTTTTCGACTTACTATGACTTTTTCATCACTTCATTCGACATTCTGTTGTATCCTCTGACTTTATTCTACATACCATTCTTTGTGGCCTGTGGCTTTTTTCACTTTTGTTTGACACAGTATACTATGACTTTTTTCAACACACAATACTATTACTGGACTGCACATTTTTATGTGGAGAATACATGTTCCTTCAGACATTTTTTTAACATACCATGGCTTTTTAATGATTTTTTTTCGACATCCTATACTATGATTCTTTTCAACATTTTTACCACTATGATATGACTGTTTTCAACTCATGTTTTGTTGGGTGGGGTTAGCACACATACCATTAGTCCCTGCAGGTAGGCACTGCCATCTCTTATTCTTTGGGCTACACTCTGGGCTGCACATTTTTGCAGGGAGTTTTCATGTTGTTCCAGACTTTGTTTAACATACTACACTATGACTTTTTATCACTTTTTTCAACATAGTATGATATTGATTTTTTGACATACCAAACTGTTTTGTACAATTTGATAGCAAAGTGGCACAGTGGTTTGCACCACTCCAAATGGCACCAGGGAGTATGCTGTGCAGACTCTGACCCAGGTTCATTCCTCACAGTGCCTTTTTTGTGGAGTTTGCATGTTCTTCCAGAATTACTATACTATACTATCACTTTTTCAACATACTATATTATTTCTTTTTTTATACTTCACCTTTATCAACCTTGTCTTTTTCTTTTTGTTGCCCCTTAAAAAAACTGTTAAACATGTAGATAATCCATTAAAATATCTTAAATATGCAAATAATACTTAAAAAAAAAACCTTTATGGTTTCCAGTGTCTTCTCCAATTTATTCATTACAATAAAACAAGCTTACTCATTCTTTATACATTGGCCGGATCAAGGGCTGGTCACTCCTGCATGGATGCAAATACATACTGGTTCAGTGTACTTGATCTTATTGCTGTAACTACAACTTTTATGACTTGGTGGTGCCTCGACCCATGATTGCTTTTTTTGTGTTCCTTTCTGGTCTGAAGACTATTATGTAACATTTGGGTCCAAACAGGGCCACCAAGAGGCCAAAACTGGAGGCCAGGATGGCAAATACCTCCACTGCATCTGCATATTTGCCTGGAGAGTTGACATAAGCAGGAACAAAGGCCACCCACACAGCACAGAAGATCAGCATGCTGAATGTGATCAGCTTGGCCTCATTGAAGTTGTCTGGAAGATTCCTCGCCAGGAAGGCTAACAGGAAGCTAAGGATAGCCAGTAAGCCAATGTAGCCAAGTAACACTGCAAAACCAATTGTGGACCCAACTACACACTCATAAACTATCTTATCATTGTGGTATTTTGTGTTTTTATAAGGCGCTGGTGAGGCAGAGACAAGCCAAGCGGTGCAGATTGCTGCCTGAATAGAAGTAAGAACCAGAACTGTCCCTCTCTGCTGTACAGTACCAAACCACTTGAGACTGGCTCCTCCACCTGGCTTGGAGGCCTTGAACACTGCCAGAACCACCATGGTTTTTACCAGGATGCATGAGACACAAAGTACAAAGCTGATTCCAAATGCTGCATGTCTCAGCTGGCATGTCCACAGCCTTGGACGCCCGATAAATAGCAGTGAACACAGGAAACATAATTTAAGTGATGCTAAGATTAGGAAACTTAGTTCTGAATTGTTGGCGCGTACCATAGGGGTATTGCGATGATAGATGAAGATTACCAGGACAACAGCAGAGATAAATGTGCCCAGCAATGAGGTGGTTGTCAAGCAGATACCCAAAGGCTCTTGATAGGAGAGGAACTCAATTTTCTTAGGAACACAGTGGTCACACTGGGCATTGGACCAGAAGTCCTCTGGACAACTGGTGCACTCCATGGAGTCTATGGAAAAAGGAAAAGAATTGAGATACATGTTTATCTCCAAACTACACTATTTAAAGGGCTCATATTATGCTCGTTTTCAGGTCCATAATTGTATTATATAAGAATAGGCATGCATAGTAATTTATTAAGAAACACCATATTTTTTGTCCTAAGTGCACATTTCTGCAGCTCCTCTTTTCACCCTGTGTGTTGAGCTCTCTGTTTTAGCTACAAAGTGAGGCATCACACTTCTAAAAAAGTAAAACAGATATATAACACATTGAAGGATAGGGAAGAGCCAAAAAGCATAATTTGAGCACTTTAAAAACTGAATACCTACCAGTCTTGTTGCTTATCTTTCCCTCAGAACAAGGGATGCAATCAAAGCAGCACACAGGCTCCCCCTTTTTTCTGGCCATGCGGGTACCTGGAGGACAGCTCTCGCTGCACACTGACTGTGGTGGCTGTAGGGAGAAAAATAAATATCTTCTATTCTACCCCACTTTATACTGCTATACTGTCTTACTCTTAAATCACAAAATAGATGACTGAAAAACTAACCTGTTTGGATTCAAAATTCCAGAAGATTTTGTCTTCCTCAAGTGTGAGTTCTTCTTCATTGGCTGACTCTTTAACTGCACCCACATTCTGAACTTTAGTTTTTCCATCAGGGAGCCACAGCCAGTTCATGATATCATATATTGGTAAGACATCACCATTCTCATCAAATGACACTTGATCACCAAACGGTGTCGTGAAATTGACTTTTTGCAAATAATGTACAAGCTGCAAAAGTGAACCATACTCAAATAATTTGCAGCAAAATCATTTTTCATCTAAATTTTGAGACACACCTGAAGGTCAGGCCAATGATTTTCTACTGGATTATTTGCATTAGTCAGTCATTACTGCCACAATAGAAAATGAGAATGTGTTTTATCTTGCAAACAGTAATACATATTTTACTTGCAAAAGAAACAGATGACAATAAAAGCCAGTCTACCTAACTCATTAGTAATTATTTATTCAATGTGTCTTTTTTTTTATACATACTCTTTTTCTATGCTTACAATATCACATTTAGATAGTACCTTAAGCTGTTGGCAGCTGTATTTGGAAACATAAACAGGTGGAGTGTAAACAGATATCACACCTGCCATGGCTCCAGTGTTTGCAAAGTAGCACAGCTGTGCCCGCTGAAAGGCCCTCTCCCTGGGACACAGCGCAGCATGTCATCGAGGGCATACGCCAGCGCATACACAGCCTTGTATATGTTGTATTCAGGTCTGAGGTTAGATAGATCTAAAAACTCAGTTTCCACATGTTCAATATCTTCCTGTCCAGTGCATAGTGCTCCTCCAGCTTCAACCCAACCTGCTGGATCGAATTTACACTGAAAGGTGTATTCCCAATACTGTGTCACCTGAAACATATTAAAAATGCATTATTGACACAAATTACAATGAATGGTTGATTCATTATTATAATTTATAATTAATTTATTAAAATGTTTTAATACTTTTATGACAATTTCTAAGATTCAACTCATACCATGTTATTTCCATAGCTTTCGTCGTATTGGCCGGGATGTATTTGTAAGAGGAAATCTTTGAGCCCTGGTATTTCTCCACGACGAATTGCAATTCCTAGAGTGCCGCTCAGGTACGGCATGAGGAGGGGTGTGTGGAGCACAGTACTTCCTGTCCAGGCTTCACTTGCTATCCACTGTCGGCCTGTCACATTTTGCTGAGCCACCTGTGCGTTACATTATATGAAACGGGTTTCACACATTTGTTGAAAACAGAGTTTGTTTTGTAGAAAATGTTGATTTACAGCTAGAACTTGGGTTCCATTGTCTAAGCTTTTTTTGTTATATAAGCAGAGATGTTAAAAAGTTATAAGTGAAAGGTGCCCACTTTATGCACATGGCATTTAATGTTGAAAAAAAGCAGTAGTATAATTAAAAAAGCAGTAACTATAAAGTGATTTAAATACGCTCAGTTTTTATAATATGCACAGTATATATATATATAAATATTATATATATATATATACATATACACATATAAAATGGGTGATTTGAGCTTTCTCAAAATGCATAACTGAAGTTTAAAACTGGATTTGATTTTTTCATAAGCTTCACTTTCACTGTTAGGTTGTAGTCCTTTCACGCCTTCACCCCTGATGGAAACTCACTCAGATACTTCAATATTTCAAGCAATGTTTTGTTGAGCAGAATCTTCCACAGGATGAATTATTTGACATGAAAACAGGTAACATTATCAAACAGTTTGACCTAAATAAAACTGAAATTTGCTGTTTTATATTTGTGTTTGGTTGAAATATAGGTTTGATTTTCTGGTAATTAACAGTATTTCAGTCAGTGAATTTCAAATAAACAGAGGAAATAATTAATTGTATCATATTTGAAAGAAAAATAGATTTCAACATTACATTATGTTTTTATTCTCACCTCTTCCATTAGATGAATCATGTGAAACTCATGTGCAAACACCATGACTACACGAGCTGTTGATGTCTTTATCAAATGTACAATCCTCCTGAGTTCACTTTGGTCACTGTCCCAGGGCAAAACCTCTGAGTAGGCCAGACAGCCTTCACCAGACTGAACCAGGTCAGATTGGAAGGATCGGGCAACATTACGTCCATAGTCATCATCACTGACCAGAAGGCCGACCCAAGACCAGCCAAAGTGTTTTAGAATCTGATTCATGGCACGCACCTGAGTGGATATATTGTTGCGAAGGGATTAGTGAACAGACTAGCATTCCATTAAAATGACATGTAACTTTGTGTAATTTATACATTAGCTATGCATATAAATTACCCAACACAGCTAATTAGGATAAAAGCAAAGGATTATTTCATGTGGAAAAATTTCTACAAGCTTGCTCTATTGGAGGAAACAGACGTAGTTTGCTGTTCTCAACTTTGTAATAGTTTCACCTGGAAAGCATCACTTGGGATTGTTCTAAAGAAAGACGGAAACCGTTTCCGATCACTCAGGCAGGAACATGTAGAGAAATAACTTACCTGTAAAGAAACATACAGATTAACTCAAGTGACCCATCTCATGCAAGTCAGAGCCAGTCTTAATATTTTCATTTCAATAATGTGTCACTTTTAAAGATGACATCAATTGTAATACATTACATACTTATTCAACAATACAAATGACAGGATAGGGAACTTACAATGGGCATTTTATATAAACCTAGCACATTGGAGATGGCAATAGTGTATGTTGAGGCAGAATCACCAACAATCCCGAGGACTGGAGGGGTCCCTAAACAGTTCTTCTCAAGCAGAAACTGCTCCTCTCGACCACTTGCCAGTGATAACGAACCACTGAATCCAACAACAAGTGCCCCACAGTTATCGTAAAGACTGTATCCCAGAGTCACATTAGGCAGCAGAGTGGAGTTCTTGTTGATCTCATCAACAGCAAAGGCCATAGTCATGGCATGCCTGAACCCTAGAATGTCAAAGCTAACACACAAAATGTCACTGTTAACCACTTAAAAAGTAATATGGCACTCAGAGAACTGGGTATATATATACAAAAAAATCTAAATCTATCTTAATAACACATTACACTGTTGTCATATTATACTTTTCACAGCTGTATTTTTATACTATTTTTAAAAAGTATCACTAAAACTGTCATTAAAAATAATTTTACTCACTCTCCCCATTCTCATGAATACTCTGAGCAGACCCATGCTGTCTGCTGCATCTGTGTGAAACTTACCCTTCGCAGCTGGGCTGTTCTGGCTCTGAGATAAATGTCCGCTGAGGGAAGACAGAGGTAAAGTGAACTTCAAACATCCCACCCAGAACCACATCGCCAGGCTTGTGAATTTCATTAAGATGGAACTTTCTCCGTAATTTACAAGATGAGGGAAGAGAGGAAGAGAAAGATAACAAGATAAGGCAGAAACACATGAGCAGATATTTGTTATAAAATGCCCCCATAACTGCCCTCCTCCCCTCACACAGTTTCTATTCCTCATGCAAGGTTACTTCATTTTATATGCAGGGCTATGACAATCCCTTTGCATGCTTTATGTCATTGTCTACCTTTTAACCCCACCCATCAGTGTTAAGGTTATGTGGGCTGGACATACTACGCATAGCAAATTAATTATTGTAATATCACCTGTTAAACGTAATGCTAGGCCATATCAGTGAGTGTTTTTAGTGTTGTGGTTTGGGGTTTTTGTTTGGGTTCATTTTACCCTTTTCTTTGGCCTCCTTGTCTTTTTGTCTTTGTTTTCGCTCTGGTCTTATGTTGCTGGTCCTGTCTTGTGTTTACCTGTGCCTGTTTGTTCTACTTTCTGTTTTATTTTCTGATGGGTTGGTTTCTTGTTTTGTCTTGTCTAGCTTCACGATTTGCGTTTCTCAATACCAAGTACGCAAAGAACGGACTTGTGTTCTTGGGGAGACCGTACTTGCTAGCTGTACCTGGAAGACTGAACTCGCAAGTTCAGAAGCACACAAAACGCTGTTGACAGTTTTGAGACGAAGCGTTCTTCCTGTTATTGAGCAAAACCCCCAGCAAAGAGGGCACTTAATTGCCACTTTATAGTTAGCTTTGATGGGTGTATTCATAATAAAGCATGGACGGTCACCTTTCACACCGCCTTTGTTGTTTTGTTACGTTTTCATTTAAAGTGCTATTAAGTATCACGGGCCAATAACTTTATAAATAACGACACAACGGCGGGAAAAAAATCCTTGTAACATTGTTCGGGATTCAATTTTAATTGAAAGCAGAACAGAAACGTTAAAATAGGTATTAAAATTATAGAGGGACTGGGTAAAGTTAGCCACTGCCGTCGGTATACGTTACCGAGAAGCAGAAGAGAGCCCGAGAGGGAGGAGAGCCAAGATGAGGAGGACAGATATATATAACAACAGCGGTAAAAATTGTTTAAAATATCTTACAATTGTGGACCTGGCTTTGCTGCAGGGGTCTGTCTAAATGTGGGGCCAGAGGGGTCTGTCTAAATGTGGGACCAGAGGGGTCTGTGAGCTGACTGATTGACCGGCTCGCGAGAGTCATTCTTTCAAACTCCGAAGGCTTTTTTAATTCACCATCAATTTTCGTTGAACTGCCTATACTCAAAATCTTCACAGCTGATTTCTCGCCTTAAAACACCTTAAAAATGAATTTATTGATTTAATAATAGACGTAAATTGTGAAAATATGTGTACCGGAAAACATAAGCGCTTTACACCCGAATTGAATGCTGGGATACCTGCCCGGCCAAGTTCACACAAGTTACCATCCGATGTATCCTCGGTAAAATGGGCGTGTCGAGATCACATCCGGGGATTTTAACTGTTCTTGGCAAAATGCTAACTTGTGTATTGGGTCAGTACTTTGGCCACCAAACATGACGTTTCACAAGAACACAAGGACACAAGTCCATAGAAGAACACATATTGAGAAACACCCCCTGTTTGTCTGATTGTCCAGCCCCGCCCTGATGTGATTCACCTGATGTCTCACCTGTTCCCCATTACCTCGTTAGCTCTTGTACTTAACCTCTGTGTTTCCCTTGTCTTGTGCCAGATCGTTTTGTCCCATGCCGCATGAAGTCCTATTAGGCAACCTGCCTGTTTACTCAGTCTTCGTGAGAGTTGTGTCGCATCTTCCCTGTGAAATAATCCTGTTGTTCCTTGTGCAGTTTCTTCGTCTTTGTTTTGGCTTCCCCGGACCGGTTTTTGGATATTTTCCATGTGGGACTTTTCTTCGTTGTTTGTTCCTGGATTTGCCAGCTACTGTTGCTCCCTGTGTTTGCCTTATTCTTCTGTTAATAAACTCCTGTTTAACCCCGCCTGCCTGCCTGCCGTCCTCATCTCTGCATTTGGGTCGAATCCTCACTCACCCGTAACAGAACAATCTGGCCAGCAATGGACCCAGCAGAGGGCAGTGTGGGCCCAGCGGACGTCAGAGAACGCTGGATAATGTTAAGCCGGCTGGAGTATGGCCTCAGCCAGTTTTTGGCAGAGCTGGGCAGAACCACAGAGGTGAGGGGCCAACTTTTTATTTGTTTGCTAATGCGGAACACCGTGGCAGGCAAGCCATGGTCCCTGAAGGCGCCGGGTGTGGCTGCAACAATCAGGGAGGTCTACCAGCTGGAGGCGAACCTGCAGGCCTCCCTGATCCCCTTCCAACGAGCCGCCGCCTGCCGTCGCTGCCGTGGACCCTCATCCGCCGACTGCTGCTGGTCCCAGGCCCTCAGGAACCCCAGTCTCTCAGGTCCTAGCCCCCCTTAGTCCTAGTCTCCCTGGTCTCGTGTCCGTCCCTGTCTCTGTGTTTGTCCTTGTCATGGTGTCTGTTTCTGTCCCTTTCTCTCCCTCTGTTCATTTGTGTCAATCTTGCTCTCTGTGTCGTTCTCTCTCTGTGTCCCGCTCGCTCTCTCCCTGTGTCCCTACCCTTTATCCCTCCTCGGTCTTCTCTCCTCTGGTCCCTCGCATGCCACCTGTCTCCGACCTTTTTCTGGACTTCTTCGTGCCCTTCTTCCTTGTGCCTTCTCTCAGTGCTCTTTCCTCGACTGGTCTCTCTTCTCCCTGTTTCCTCGTGCCCTCTCCTCGACTCGCCTTCTTTTTCGTCCCATTAACTTCCCTCTTTACATCCTGTCCGCTGTCATCTTGTTCCCTCTTTCGTCTCGTCTTTTCTTGGCGTTTCGCCTCGTTTTCTCGTTTCTGTCTCCTCGTCCCCTTGTTTTTGCCTTTTTGTCTTCCTTCTTTTCTCCGCTTTTGTTTCCTGCCTGTCTCCGTGTCCCTTTTGTATTGTCCAATTTGTCTTGTTTGGTCTCCTCGCCTCCTTCATCTTGCCTCCTCTTTCCGCCTTGTCTCCCTGTTTGGCTCGTTCCTTCCTTTCCAGTCCCTCTCTCGCTCCCTCCCTCTCTCCTTCCCAGTCCCTCTCTCGCTCCCTCCTTCCAGGCGCTCCCTCCTTCTCAGTCCCTCTCTCGCTCCCTCCTTCCAGTCCCTCTCTCCTTACTGAGGTACTGTTGTGGTTTGGGGTTTTTGTTTGGGTTCATTTTACCCTTTTCTTTGGCCTCCTTGTGTTTTTGTCTTTGTTTTCTCTCTGGTCTTAAGTTGCTGGTCCTGTCTTGTGTTTCCCTGTGCCTGTTTGTTCTACTTCCTGTTTTATTTTCTGATGGGTTGTTTCTTGTTTTGTCTTGTCTAGCTTCACTTTGTTTGTCTGATTGTCCAGCCCCGCCCTGATGTGATTCACCTGATGTCTCACCTGTTCCCCATTACCTTGTTACCTCTTGTACTTAACCTCTGTGTTTCCCTTGTCTTGTGCCAGATCGTTTTGTCCCATGCCGCATGAAGTCCTGTTCGTCAACCTGCCTGTTTACTCAGTCTTCGTGAGAGTTGTGTCGCATCTTCCCTGTGAGTTAATCCTGTTGTTCCTTGTGCAGTTTCTTTGTCTTTGTTTTGGCTTCCCCGGACCGTCTTTTTAATTTTTTCCATGTGGGACTTTTCTTCTTTTTTTGTTCCTGGATTTGCCAGCTACTGTTGCTCCCTGTGTTTGCCTTATTCTTCTGTTAATAAACTCCTGTTTACCCCCGCCTGCCTGCCTGCCGTCCTCATCTCTGCATTTGGGTCCAATCCTCACTCACCCGTAACATTTAGAAAGTCCTTGACCAAATTATACATTTTTAAATTACTTTAATATTTAGGCTACTTCTTTTGTTTTTCTATTGGAAAATTAAGCCCCATCTGTTTTATTATGTAACTACATTTCTGAAATATCTGGGGATTGTAATCAACTAGAGACTATTGAATAGGAGTCAGTTGTTTCATCCCTTTTTTAATGTGAGCAGCCGTACTTTTCA
Source organism: Etheostoma spectabile (assembly GCF_008692095.1). Classification (NCBI taxonomy): domain Eukaryota; kingdom Metazoa; phylum Chordata; class Actinopteri; order Perciformes; family Percidae; genus Etheostoma; species Etheostoma spectabile. Next base: position 30,344,041 of record NC_045735.1, on the reverse strand, counting down.
TCTTTTTTTTCACTTTCAATAACTTGGTATTACATAAGGAGCCCCCAAGGTGACATGGAGGGGGGGGGGGGGGGGAAAGGAAAAAAAGCAGTTTCTACTCTGCTGCATAGCATCCAACCACTTGAGATTGTCTCCACCTTCAGACAAAACCACCATGTACAAGAATACATGAGACAAAAATACAAAGTTATTCCAAATGCTACCGGTCTCAGCTGGCAGGTACACAGTCTGGGACGGTATGGAATTGTGCCCGTCAATCTATGCCACATGAGCAGGTATTTTGCTTCAAACAAGAATCAAAAAATGTTTTGGAGTCTCTGTCTCTAAAATGAAAATTGAAAAAAAAAAACATTTTGAACACAATAGAAACTTTCCTGTATTATGTTGCCTTTCAACATGTGTTTTCACTGTTCTGTACTAGAAAAAAATATGAATACATTACTTATATTGTACTCCAGAAAAAGCGTTTACCCCCAAATTACATATTTGAAGGATTTAAAAAAAGCTAAAAGTAAAACAATTGATTAAATTACTAATTTAGAGCCATATTTATAACCAATCATTGCTTATTTAAACTTGAGGATTTTTTTATTTTTAGGATTTTTTTATCCACCTGCAGTTTCTGTTAAATAACTTAAATAACTGTCTATTTATAGAATATATGGATGTTATACAGTTTTGAAAACATTAGATTTCAGAATCTAGGAACCAATTGTATGTTGTCAAAACTGTGTCTTATTACAAAGTAATTTAGTAATAAAGGCTTAAAAATATGAACTGTGTAAATATGAGGTTGTGTTGAAAAAATGACATGACATTTGGTATCGCTAAAAATAGAAAAAGTGGGAGCTTTAAATTGACATTCCAAACTCACCTGAACAGAATCACTGGTGATTTATATTTCCATGGGAAATTATTTTCAAGTTGGTAAAAGTGGGGGTGCTCTAAAATAACTTACAATGGCTTGTATAGGAAAAAAAAAAGTACTTGCTGTATTTTAGGAGAAAGTGAATAATGAGTTACTCCCATCTTCACTAATTCAGTTTCCAAAAATACATACATGTAGTTTAATGTTGAAGTCATTGAAATACACATTACAGACTAATTTCCAACTTGTGATCAATATGACACCTTTTTCTTCGTTTGTCTGCCTCTCCCTGTTACCACTCAGTTGAGATGAATCTGTTCAAATCTGAAATACTCAAAACCTTCCAATCACAAAACACATGTTGCATGGCTCCTGTCATAGCTACTGTGAATGTTTGAGGGCTGTTTGAACTAAACTTAAACATTTCAGATATGGGGCACTTGATTAATTACTTTTGTTATTCTTCTTGGGATTGCAGTCTGACTATTTACGGTATGTTGATATTATGTCAGTCATGTTGTGTTTTGAGATTGTTCTCCTGGACCCAGTTGGCCAAAATTCACAATTAAAGTAGGTTATTAAACCTCAATAAACAATTAAAGAATGACAAAAGTTTTCATGGTGCTATTCTTTGCAGCAGCTACAAGAGTCACAAATAAGCAGATTTCTTTTTACACCATTGATGGTTATGAGCTGTAGTGTATTGTATGATTGACTCTTTCACTGACATACTGTATTGTTCAGACAGTTTAACAAATTCTTTAGTATTTCAATTCCAAGGAAATACAATCTGGCAAACAGGCAATGATGGAAATGATAGAAACTATGTTTTTAATAAGCATTTATGGACATATTGTTGTATCTTCTGGCATTATTCCTCTATGTAAAGAAGGCTTTATTTATTTTGTGTTATTTCATGAGCAGATCACTGTTGAATACATTTAAAATACAGACTGAATTTTTTGTTTTTATTTTCTAGAGTTTTTTATGTCTTGGTAGTGACTCGACCCATGATAGCTTTCTTTGTGTTCATCTCTGGTTTCAGCAGGATTATGTAACATTTGGGTCCAAACAGAGCCACCAAGAGGCCAAAACTGGAGGCCAGGATGGCAAAGACCTCCACTGCATCTGCATATTTGCCTGGAGAGTTGACATAAGCAGGAACAAAGGCCACCCACACAGCACAGAAGATCAGCATGCTGAATGTGATCAGCTTGGCCTCATTGAAGTTATCTGGAAGATTCCTTGCCAGGAAGGCTAAGAGGAAGCTAAGGATAGCCAGTAAGCCAATATAGCCAAGTAACACAGCAAAACCAACTGTAGACCCAACTTCACATTCATAAACTATCTTATCATTGTGGTATTGAGTGTTTTTATGAGGAACTGGTGAGGAAGAGACAAGCCAAGCGGTGCAGATTGCTGCCTGAATAGAAGTAAGAACCAGAACTGTCCCTCTCTGCTGAACAGTACCAAACCACTTCAGACTGGCTCCTCCACCTGGCTGGGAGGCCTTGAACACAGCCAGAACCACCATGGTTTTTACCAGGATGCATGAGACACAAAGCACAAAGCTGATCCCAAATGCTGCATGTCTCAGCTGGCATGTCCACAGCCTGGGACGGCCAATAAACAGCAGTGAACACAGGAAACATAGTTTAAGTGACACCAAAAGCAGGAAACTCAGTTCTGAATTGTTGGCGCGTACCATGGGTGTACTGCGATGATAGATGAAGATTACCAGGACAACAGCACAGATAAATGTGCCTAACAACGAGGTTGTTGTGAAGCAAATTCCCAGAGGCTCATGGTAGGAGAGGAACTCTGTTATTTTAGGAACACAGTGGTCACGCTGTGGGCTGGACCAGAAGTCCTCTGGACAGCTGGTGCACTCCATGGAGTCTATGGAAATAGGGGAACAGAGCATCAAGAATATGGTCCCTCTCACCTGTGAACATTTAAAGTAATGTTTGATGGGCCAACAATGTTAGAAATTGCACTTGTGGTGTCTGCATTGGCGGGAATGTGTTTCATTTGTCCACATCATGGACATCAAGAAGGGCAAAGTTCTAGAAAATAAATTCATATTCAACATATAGTTTTATAATGATACAAACCGGTTTCATTGCTGAACTTTCCATCAGAGCAAGGGACACAGTCAAAACAGCACACAGGCTGCCCTTTTTTTCTGGCCATACGGGTACCTGGCGGACAGCTCTCACTGCACACTGACTGTGGTGACTGAAGGGATAGTAAGAGTTATATAACAGGTATTCTACACTTTTGGATTCTGCTTTGTGTGTAATCCAGTACTGAAGTAAATACAACAATAAAAAGATGTAACCTGTTTGGATTCAAAGTTCCAGAAGATTTTGTTTTCATCAAGTGTAAGCTCTTCACCTTTGGTGGCCGACTTTTTAACAATCCCCACACTCTGCACTTTAGTTTTTCCATCAGGGAGCCACAGCCAGTTCATGATATCATATATTGGTAAGGCATCACCATTTTCATCAAATGACACTTGATCACCAAATGGTGTTGTGAAGTTAACCTTTTCCAAGTAATACATTAGCTACATAGGGGTACAATACAGGTTATATCATAGACTGAAAACAAGTCATTGTTAATGTATGTGAGTATGTGCATGCTTTCAGATGTTTATTGTGATAAACTGTGGATTTAGTCATGCAAGTATTTTAAATATAGCGAGTATATACAGTACATGAAATGTAAGCTCTCTAAATTCAATCAAACATTGTTTCCATTACTTATTATGCCATTATCAATTCATTATGTTTGTCACAATAAATTAGTTGTTTGTTCTTTCACAGCTTCTAGGATTAAGCAATTTGTCATCTACTCAAAGATCTACACAAATTATCAAACCTGGCTAATAATGTTATGTTATGCATAGTTATTGTAATAATATCTTCTTTTCCCAAAATAAAATGTCTTAAGGAAACCTCAAAATGCAGCAGCTGTTTTCAAAACATAAACAGGTGGAGTGTACACTGACATCACACCTGCCATGGCTCCAGTGTTTGCAAAGTAGCACAGCTGTGCCCGCTGAAAGGCCCTCTCCCTGGGACACAGCGCAGCATGTCATCGAGGGCATACGCCAGCGTGTACACAGCCTTGTAAATATTGTACTCAGGCCTGAGATTAGAAACATCCAAAAACTCAGTCTCCACGTTCTCTAGATCTTCCTGTCCAGTGCATAGTTCTCCCCCAGCCTCCACCCAACCTAGTGGAGGTGGGGAAAATCTACACTGAAATGTGTATTCCCAAAACTGCTTCACCTGAAATGTATTTCAAAGTCTTAACAAAAATGTCAATATTATAACTTGTAATTACTGATCTGAATGTAATGTCACAATCTTTACCATGCTATTTCCATTAATTTCGTCATCTAGGTCAGGCAGTACTCCTAACAGATACTCCCTTAACCCTGGTATTTCTCCTCGGCGGATGGCAATGCCCAGAGTGCCACCCAGGTATGGCATTAGGTGGGGGGTCTGCAGCACAGCAGCTGCTGTCCAGGCTTCACTGGCCATCCACTGGAGACCTCTCACATTCTGCCTTACCACCTGTTTATTGCATTTTATTTAAAAGATTTCTTTCAGACTGACACACTGTAAAATAATTTAGTCTACTTCGTGCCACTGAATCAGTCCAATATAACAAAAATATGAATAGATCGATAGATACCTCTTTCATGAGTTGAATCATGTGGATCTGATGTGCAAACACAATGACCACACGAGCTGTGGATTTCTTCATCACTTCCACAATCCTCTTTAGTTCAACTGGGTTCTCACCCCAGGGCAGTATCTCTAAGTAGGCCAGACAACCTCTGCCGGACAGTGCCAGGTCAGATTGGAAGGACCGGGCAACATAACGTCCATAGTCATCATCACTCACCAGCAGACCTGCCCAGGTCCAGCCAAAGCGTTTTAGAATCTGAATCATAGCACGCACCTGATTGAATAGACGGCTGAGGGATTAGTGCACAGGTTGGAATAACCTTTTAATGAAAAAATAGCTACTTATGTCTGACATCAAAATTACAATTACTTGAACCCATTATGCTTTTTCTTCTAAATCTATAAATTTGCATCAAATTCAGTAAAAGCAAAATATGTGTTTGCTTAAGGGACATCTCACTAAAGTCCCTGTAAACTATGTTTTGGATTTATTATTTTTTAGTGAGTTTTACCTGGAAAGCATCACTTGGGATTGTTCTGAAGAAGGATGGAAACCTTTGCCTATCACTGAGGCAGGAACATGTAGCAAAATAACTCACCTATAAATAAACATACAGTTTACAAACAGATTTTACTTCTCATGCAAGTCACTTGAAACATTCAAATAATTTCCCCTATTTAAAAATCCACCGTTATAAAATCTAATATAAAAAGATCACTTCTTACCAAAAAATAAGGTTTGTTGGAAGAGTTGGAGCTGAGCTTTAATGTATATGTCCTATCCTAATTTTCACTTTAACATTTTAAATACCTTCACCCTTTAACTGGCACATTAATAACAGCAGTACTGAAGAAAGTAAACTCACAATGGGCAATTTGAATAAACCTATCACATCAGAGGTGGCGATAGAAAATGTTGAAAAGGAATCACCCACAATTCCCAGGACTGGTGGGGTTCCCAAACAGTTCTCCTGAAGCAGAAACTGTTCTTCTCGACCACTGGCTAATGACAATGCTGCACTTAATCCAATTACTAGTGTAGCACAGTTGTCATAAAGACTGTATCCCAGAGTCACATTAGGAAGCAGGTTGGAGTTTTTGTTGATCTCGTCAATAGCAAAGGCCATGGTCATGGCATGCCTGAACCCTGGAGGGTCAAAGCTAACACATAAAATGCCTTAATCAACCACCAAAAAGCAAAACATTATTTATGATCATCTGCGCATGATGTCTGCTACATGTGTGTAAAACTTACCCTTGGCAGTTGAGCTGATTTGGTTCTGAGGTGAATGTCAGCTCAGGGAAGACAGAGGTGTAGTGGACCTCAAACAGCCCACCCAGGATAACATCACCAGGCTTGTGCATCCCATTATGATAAAACTGCCGTCTTAATTTACAAGATGAGAGGAGAGAGGAAGACTCTGACAAGAAAAAGGGAGAAGAGAATAAAATCAAGATCAGGTAGACATACAAGATCAAAAATGTGTCTAGAAATGCACCCATAACTGCCCACTTCCCGACACCCTTTCTGGGCTTCATGCACGGTTACTTAATTTTATATGCAGAGTTATATCATGTCCTTTGGCGGTTTTCGTCATAGTGTCACACACCCCAGGCACTCCTATGGTACGGGCGGTCATGTGGGGGTGGTGCTTACACATATCAAATTAGCTCTATGTCATGATTACGTCATTTATATGTTGTATTTTCTGTTAATTGCTATGGCATTAAAAGTCTAAATTCTTGTGTTATTGTTTGGAGCTCATCTTGAGTTTTTGTCTGTCAAACACAAAGTATCATGCTAAATGAAATGACATGAATCATCTTTTACCTGAATAGACATTAAGGACAAAACTGAAAGCACTGTGGAGGTGAAAGATAAACCCAAACAAAGCAATACAGCAAATGATCATTACTGTATGCTCACACTATGATTATAAGTCCTGATGTTGTGACACTATCAGGTTAGTCATGATAAACCTAATTTCAGAGTGGAAAATTCAATTCAAATAAATTTCATTTATAGTATCAAATCATAACAAGAGTTATCTCAAGACACTTTATTAGACCACACTCTATAATTTACAAAGACCCAACAATTCCAGTTATTCCCCCAAGAGCAAGCATTTAGAGTGACAGTGGCGAGGAAAAACTTCCTTTTAGGGAGAAACCTCTGTGTTGAGGAAAACTTCCTTTAAGGGAGAAACCTCGGTGTTGAGGAAAATTCCCTTTTAGGGAGAAATCTGGGACAGACCCAATCTCTTGGTAGGTGGTGTCTGACAGTGCCGGTTGGGGTGCGATGAACAATGGTAATAATTGTCACAATAAATATAATTAAGCTATGACTAGAAATAGTAGTTGTAGTTGTTCATGGTGCAGCAGGGTAGTGCAGGGCATAGCAGGGCACTGCATGGTACAGCAGGGAGTTGCAGGGCACTGCAGGGCATGGCAGGGCATGGCGGGACATAGCAGGGCGTAGCAAGACGTAGCCGGGCACTGCAGGGCGTAGCAGGATGTTGCAGAGCACTGCAGGGCATAGCAAGGAGTTGCAAGACACTGCAGGGCATACCAGGATGTAGCAGGGCACTGCAGGGCATAGCAGGACATGGCAGGGCACTGCAGGGTGTAGCACGGTGTAGCAGAAAATAAAATCTAAAGTTCTATAAAGAAGGAACAAATGCAGCAATAGACACTACCAACACTGACCCGTAAATCATAATGCACTTTTATCTTCTTGTTTCAACTTTAGATCAGGTGAAGCTGCATGTAGTGTGCCTTACCATTGGAAGATTGGAGATGAAAAGTATAACTGACATGTAACCGAGATTAGCGTGCAACTCACATGCTCCACTTTATACTAGTCATCTTCATTATATTCCAGCTCCATGTCAGTGACGATACTTTGGCAACAGGTGGCGTAGTTAGCTATAGGGTGGCCTATCATGTGGTGGTTGTTTTTATTTTTGTCTGAAAAACTAAAGTGAGTGTTTTTATGTTTTGTGTGGACCCCAGGTAGAGTAGCGGATGTTCTGAATTATAGAGTGTGGTTTAAACTTACTCTATCTGTAAAGTGTCTCCAGATAACTCTTGTTATGATTTTATATTATAAATAAAATTTAATTTAATTTAATTACATCAGCTAATGGGATCCTAATAAACTCAAATCAAAAATCAAATTCTCAAAGAAAGCAACTTAAAACCTGTGTTGCTCTCATCTTCTGTTTTATGTTGGGTCAGAACCACCGATGGGGGGCAGAGACTGCGAGCTACATGGAAAAAGGATGCATCAAAAAAGCCACTTTGAAATGTTGCTGTTTTTATGAACAGAACAGTTATGTGACCCCCTCCCCCCATTGACTAAAAACATTATGTGACCCTCCCCTCAACAAAGAAAAAAATGACCCTCCCCTATTTTCCTCTGGTGGTCCATTTCATAAATACTGAACTGTCCCTAAGAGGGAACAAATGGTGACTAGGGGAAACAACATCATTTCATTAAGTGTAACAAGGAGAGAACTAACACTGCCTTTAATTACAACCCAGCTGGTTTAAGTTCTCAATAGTAAAAATTACAGTAATCAAAAAGTTAAGTGAGTTAAATACTGGTGCAAGGCCATGTGGAATAAAAGTATTTTTATGTTGACAGACATACTACTACTTAGTGGAACACATTTTTTGTTTGTTTTTGAGTAAATTATTAGGGAAAAAAGTCAATAATAATGGAAGACTTGTTTTTGGAAAGCTTTATTTCTCTACATTACATTCTGCTTGTTTCTTTCATGCCAAAAAACTAACTAGTTAAAAGAACAATAGATTACTTTACATTATAGGAATGTAAAGTACAGATAGTATCATAGTTGCTGCTTTATGACTTTGTGGTACCTCGACCCATGACAGCTTTCTTTGTGTTTCTCTCTGGTCTCAGCAAGATTATGTAACATTTGGGTCCAAACAGGGCCACCAAGACGCCAAAACTGGAGGCCAGGATGGCAAATACCTCCACTGCATCTGCATATTTGCCTGGAGAGTTGACATAAGCAGGAACAAAGGCCACCCACACAGCACAGAAGATCAGCATGCTGAATGTGATCAGCTTGGCCTCATTGAAGTTGTCTGGAAGATTCCTCGCCAGGAATGCTAAGAGGAAGCTAAGGATAGCCAGTAAACTAATGTAACCCAGTAACACTGCAAAACCAACTGTAGACCCAACTACACATTCATACACTATCTTATCATTGTAGTATTGAGTGTTTTTATGAGGAGCTGGTGAGGAAGAGACAAGCCAAGCGGTGCAGATTGCTGCCTGAATAGAAGTAAGAACCAAAACTGTCCCTCTCTGCTGCACAGCACCAAACCACTTGAGACTGGCTCCTCCACCTGGCTGGGAGGCCTTGAACACAGCCAGAACCACCATGGTTTTTACCAGGATGCATGAGACACAAAGCACAAAGCTGATTCCAAATGCTGCATGTCTAAGTTGACATGTCCACTGACTTGGACGTCCCATAAACAACAGTGAACACAGGAAACATAGTTTAAGTGACACCAAGAGCAGGAAACTCAGTTCTGAGTTGTTGGCGCGTACCATAGGTGTACTGCGATGATAGATGAATATTACCAGGACAACAGCACAGATAAATGTCCCAAGCAACGAGGCCGTTGTCAAGCAGATACCCAAAGGCTCTTGATAGGAGAGGAACTCTGTTATCTTAGGAACACACTGGTCACGCTGGGGACTGGACCAGAAATCCTCTGGACAACTGGTGCACTCCATGGAGTCTGATGAGAAGAGAACAAACAATAGATATCTACATCATATGAAAAGGATATATAGGGAAACCTAGGCAGTGGTGGAAGAAGTATTCAGATCATTTACTAAAAAATAAAGTACGATATTTGCGATACCAGTCCCCCTTATGGGATTACTGGTATAGCTGTCTTATTTAATTGGTGTCTGTCTTGTGTATCTCTATGTTTTTGTTGTTGCTGTTGTTGTTGTTGTTGTTGTTGTATTTTATGGACCATCAGTCTAATAATAAAGGCTATCTATCTATATATCTATCTATCTATCTCTGAAATGTAGAGGAGTAGAAGTAGAAAGTGGCATGAAAAGAACTGACTCAAGTAAAGTACTTCAAATTTGTACTTCAGGTACTTAGTTACATTCCACCACAAAACCTTGGGTATTTTAAAATAAATATCAACCTGTGTTGTTGCTGATCTTTCCCTCAGAACAAGGGATGCAGTCAAAACAGCACTCGGGTTCCCCCTTCCTTCTGGCCATGCGGGTACCTGGAGGACAGCTCTCGCTGCACACTGACCAGGGTGGCTGTATGGGTAAGAGTTATCACTGATCTACACCATTTGATGCGGTTATTTGAGATGTTTTTGGACAAAAATCAAAAAAATCAACAAGCATAAGTAACCTGTTTGGATTCAAAGTTCCAGAAGATTTTAGCTTCATCAAGTCTGAGTTCTTTTCCTTTGGTGGACTCTTTAACTTCACCCACATTCTGAATCTTTGCTTTTCCATCGGGGAGCCACAGCCAATTCATGACATCATAAATTGGTAAGGCATCACCATTCTCATCAAATGTCACTTGATCACCAAACGGTGTGGTGAAATTAACTTTATCCAAATAATACACCAGCTTCAAAAGTGTGAGAGAAAGAAAACAGACATAACAAAGAGTTAACAAACTCCATCCATATATGTATCAGATCAGAAATAGCAATCAATTATAAAAGATTATTTATTCTAGCTTTGCTGGAATTATCAAGTTAAAAGTGTTACCTAACACCAGGCTGAACATATGTGTTTTGCTGCCCTGTCTGGTTGAAAGTTTCAAGTCTGTTTCACCTCTGACCACACCCACCATCGCTGATGGGTGTGGTTAGTGATGTCACAGGGTCCTGGAGTCCACATGCACTTCACGGCAACCAGTACTCCTACTGAAAAACTACATTCAGATAGTGCCCAAACACTCATGTTGTCCTTGGGTAAAATTTGACCCATTGTCAGTTTTTTCATCACAAAAACATAGGCCTTTGAAATCAGCTGAAAATGTCATCATTAGAAATATCAAACAACTTTGGAAAAAACATCAAAAAAAGGACCCACTACATTGAAAAAGTGACAAAAATGTCAGAAAATGCAATAACATTTTTCATGGTAGATGGTAAGACAACACAAGGGTTAAGGTGTAGCAGCTGTATTTGGAAATAAACAGGTGGAGTGTAAACAGATATCACACCTGCCATGGCTCCAGTGTTTGCAAAGTAGCACAGCTGTGTCCGCTGAAAGGCCCTCTCCCTGGGACACAGCGCAGCATGTCATCGAGGGCATACGCCAGGCATACACAGCCTTGTACACGTTGTACTCTGGCCTCAGATTGGAAACATCAAACAACTCACTCTTCACATTATGCAGAACCTCCTGTCCAGTGCATAGTGCTCCCCCAGCCTCCACCCAACCTAGTGGAGGTGGTGCAAATTTACACTGAAATATGTCTTCCCAAAATTGATTTACCTGAAATGTGTAAAGAAAATTGAATGTTATCAGAAATAATGACAATATGTACTGCTGCAATTTCCAGTCAGATTGTAAGAATTAACCCTCACTAAACTATTTCCGTAGTTGTTATGGTGTTGATTAGGGTGTATTCTTAAAAGGAAGTCCTTGAACCCTGGTATTTCTCCTCGACGGATGGCAATGCCCAGTGTGCCACCCAGGTACGGCATGAAGTCAGGCGTCTGGAGCACGTCAACTGATGCCCAAGCTTCACTGGCCATCCACTGTAAGCCTGTCACTTTCTGCCTCACCACCTGTTTATTGCATTTTAAAACAAAATTCTTTCAGACATCTAAAAAAAAAAAGGCACAATAATGCAATAATGCTGTGATAATATATACAATTTTTTACTTCTTTTTCGTTACTTTTGCTACAGCAGCAGGGGAAATTTGTAAAGGTGTATCAATTTATTTCTCATGGTTATGCTAATGATTAGTGCACCTGCTATGTTCTCACTCCGAGGACACAAATGTAGCCAAACATGAAATGTTAACAACCGATAAGATACCAACATTTCTTAGTTAACAGTTAAAACATAAATTCATTATTGACTTTCTACTTTGAACCCAACCTCCTCCATCAGTTTATAAATATGGATCTCATGTGCAAACACCATGACCACGCGAGCTGTTGATTTCTTCATCACATCCACAATCCTCCTTAGTTCAGCTTGGTCACTGTCCCAGGGCAAAACCTCTGAGTAGGCCAGACAACCTTCACCGGTCTGAACCAGGTCAGATTGGAAGGATCGAGCCACATGGAGTCCATAGTCATCATCACTGACCAGAAGGCCGACCCAAGACCAGCCAAAGTGTTTTAGAATCTGAATCATAGCACGCACCTGAGTAGATAAGAGAATATTCTGTATCATCTTCTCAATCTATCTTTTTTCATCAACTATGCAAAAAGCATGCATTTTCTTATGGCCCAATATGGAACTTTGTTTTATTGTGGAGACTAATTTTGATTATAGAGTACAAACTCTGTTGAAGGCCACATACAGATCATATCAAAAGGAAATTATCTAAATGTACTGCTGTTCTTTAAAAAGTAAGGGATTTGTTGAGTAAGAAAAATATTGGAAAATGCATAAGAAAAAAAATATAGATCTAATTAAACTTCAGAGGAGAGTGATTAGAATAATACATAAAGCTTGTTGTTATAAATCAACAACGTATTGTATTAATATAAGTTTTTCATGTTCTTACAATTTCCAGATCTTGTATATTTAAAAACTTTGAAAATACTTTTTTGATCTGTGAACAATGGCCTTCCTGTCTGTATTGATTTTTTTTTTTTTTAACTGAAATAACATTTTTCATCATCATCTTCGCCATCATCATATTTTGAAGTTTGCTGTACTCCCATTAAAACATGAAAGTTATTATTTTTGCTAATAGTTTCACCTGGAAAGCATCACTTGGGATTGTTCTAAAGAAGGACGGAAACCGTTGCCGATCACTCAGACAGGAACATGTGGCAAAATGACTCACCTGAAATGAGACAGACAACACGTGCACAGGCAGTGTACATTATCTAAATCAGTTCAATAGACACATTTAAAATATTTGACCCATCTTAACAACACCACAGATTCTTAACCAGCCTATAAAAAGCACAGAATAAATATGAGCTCACCATGGGCAATCTGAATAAACCTAGCACATTGGAAGTGGCAATAGTAAATGTTGAGTAGGAATCGCCCACAATCCCGAGGACCGGAGGGGTCCCCAAACAGTTCTCCTGAAGCAGAAACTGCTCTTCTTGACCACTGGCGAGTGCCAACGCAGCACGGAATCCAATAACAAGTGCACCACAGTTATCATAAAGATTGTATCCCAGAGTCACATTGGGTAGCAGATTGGAATTACTATTGATCTCATCAATAGCAAAGACCATCGTCATGGTATGTCTGAACCCTTGGGTGTCAAAGCTAAAAGACAAAATGTCTCTATTAACCACAAAAAATATTCTGAGAACACGGGTATACAACCTTCATATCCACATTATCAAAACATCCTGTTTTAATATGTCCTTTAAAGCTGAAATTTAAACTTAAGCACATCTCAACATCTGATTAACCATATTGCAGTGCATGACAAATATCTGTATGTGTGTGAAACTCACCCTTTGCAGGTAGGCTGTTTGGCTCTGAAGTGAATGTCCACTCAGGGAAGACTGAGGTGTAGTGGACCTCAAACAGCCCGCCCAGAACCACGTCGCCAGCCTTGTGCAACCCATTCAAGTGAAATTGTCTCCGTAATTTACAAGTGGAGGAAAGAGCGGAAGACATAGAGAAGAAAAAAGAAGTAGAGAACAAAAGCAACATTGTATAGACTCTATAGAGTAAGTAAATGTCATAATATGCAACCATAACTTCTCTCCTCCCTTCACCCCTGTCTCTAATTGTGGTGCATGGTTACTTTATTTTATATGCACGTGTATGAAATCCTCTTCAAGTCCATTTCGTCATTGTTTAATCTTTCACACCACCTATCAGGACACAGCCAGCAGTGTGGGCAGGACATACCACTAGAATTGGAATAATAATCAGGTAAGGAATTAGGAAGGTCATGGAACAATGACCTTTTTTTTAACACTTTAGAAATATGTTATATATAATATATATACTACAAATACTATTGAAGCTCTGCTTTAGGGATTTCCTGATTTATTTGGCCTCCGGGCCTTTGACCACCAAGTCAGTTGTTTCTTGCTGTCACACCTTGTTCTTACCATTCATTAGCACAAACAGAAAAAATATTATCATTTCTGAAAGCATGGAATACCATTTTCTTCTAAATTAAATAAAATGACTAAACATAAATAAATATACCTATGAAATACATCCTGAAATCAATAAATAAATGGCACACACAGCATTCCTGTTAGCCCTGCTGCTCCTAGGTTGCTTCTCTGGGTGTTTTCACACCTGGAAGTCTAAACCAAGGTGCAGACCAAGCCTAATGTTTTTGTTACATTGTATACAATTGATCCGGTGAAGTTTTGGTTTCACACTGCAGTTATGCAACAAAGGTCTATCTGACAAAACTACGTCCGTCCGTCATCCCATTCGCGAGCTCCGTCTCCAGATACTTCTAATAATATTGGTTTGTTGTATCCTCTCTCTGTCTTAGAGTTTTATATACTGACTGCTGCTCTCCTCCACATTATGCTACATTTACGTGTGGGCGGCTGTTTTCATAAACGGACCTGTAGGTGGTAGTGTAACAAGACGCTCAAGTCCACGTTAGCCAATCAGAATCCTGGAAATAGCAACAACAGCAACTAATCCACTTCCTTTGCAACAATGAATACAACACATGCGGTTGCAATTATGAAGTAAAATGTAATGAACAAGAGTTTTCATACTCAATATAACTTTCTTTTTTTAACTTTTTAATTTTTTATGATCAGTGTGATTTTTTATTTTTTTGGTGCTTTTTAATTTTTTATTTCCACACCAGGTATGTGTGTGTGTGTGTGGTGTGTGTGTGGTGTGTGTGTGTGTGTTGTATGTGTGTGTGTGTGTGTGTGTGTGTGAGTAAGAAAGAGACACAGAGAGAGGGGGCCGGGGGCAGGGGGCGGGGGCAGCTGACAGTAAAAAAAAAAAAAAAATCTCTGTTGGCAGAGTTGCAACGGGAGTTGCATTTAAATCAAGCAGCATGTCTGAAACCCCACGAGCCCAGAACTCTACTGGTTACTATTAGTGGAGCAGATAAGTGCCATTTTTTAGGGTCATCGTTCACTTGTGGATACAAGCACCAAAATTGGTACAATTACTCGGTGGGTAGTGCTCTTTCAAAAAAGTACGTTAGCCATCGCAAAAAAACTTCATGCGAGCTGCGGCGGCCATTTTTTCCCCCGCCATAGCCAAATCATGTATATTTGCATGATATCTCCTGAACAAAACATTCAACTGCATAAAGGATGATGTCTACCCCTATGTTTTGATGGTCAATGATTACAATAACACCACACACAACATAAATGAAGGCCTCTAGACAGCTGTTGCGGCCATTTTAGATTCAGCCATAACCTAATTTTGTATTTTCCATCATATCTCTTGAACCATACAAGATAAATCACAAGAGGCGATATTTATCCCTATGTTGTGATGGTCAAGAATTACAATGAGACCATGTTCAACATCATAAAAATCAATAGTTAAAGTCCTTATATTGTTTTGGAAAGAACTTGAGGAAGAATCCAAACTTTATGAGTTTGAAAGAAACTGCATGAACTTCTTCCATCAGGAAAGTGCCTCTGTCAATTCTTTGAAGAAAAAGGTGGTGAAGGAGGATTGCCAGCTCTTCTCCAAACTGTTTATCTCATGCCAGAGCAGAAAGTCTGATCTCAAGGTGCTCTTTAGATACAGTGACTTGCGAAAGTATTCGGCCCCCTTGAACTTTTCAACCTTTTGACACATTTCAGGCTTCAAACATAAAGATATAAAAATTTTATTTTTTGTGAAGAATCACCAACAAGTGGGACACAATTGTGAAGTGGAACGAAATCTATTGGATATTTTAAACTTTTTTAGCAAATAAAAAACTGAAAAGTGGTGCGTGCAAAATTATTCGGCCCCCTTTCGTTAATACTTTGTAGAGCCACCTTTTGCTGCGATTACACTTTTTATGGATATCTTTGAGAAATTGCTTTCTTCTTGCCACTCTTCCATGAAGGACAGATTTTTGCAGTGTACGACTGATTGTTGTCCTATGGACAGACTCTCCCACCTCAGCTGTAGTTCTCTGCAGTTCATCCAGCAGGTTGGAACTGGAACCTGGTTCCAGTTGGGGTTCGGGAGGCAGACACCGTCTCCATATTTAAGAGTAGGCTTAAGACTTTCCTCTTTGATAAAGCTTATTGTTAGGGCATAAAATTGAATTTTGTTAGGGAGTGAGGAGCCGCAGCGTCCGCCTAACCCGGCCCACCTGCTTCTCGTCATAGTTGTCTGATTTATCTATCATATAATCAGGCAAATAATAAACTAAAGGGAGACTTGGCATACAGCACGATCCGGTTGGGGAGAGTTCTAGCCTGACCAGGCTCCTCTCTTTACCCTGTCTCTCTTGGTTATGCTTTGATAAAGCTTATAGTTAGGGCATAGAATTGAATATTAGGGAGTGAGGAGTCGCAGCGTCCGCCTAACCCGGCCCACCTGCTTCTCGTCATAGTTGTCAGATTTATCCATCATATAATCAAGCATATAATAAAACTAAAGGGAGACTTGGCATACAGTCCGATCCGGTTGGGGAGAGTTCTAGCCCGAAAAGGCTCTTTACCCTGTCTCTCTTGGTTTTGCTGTAATAGTTTTAGACAGCTGGGGACTTCCTTTGACACACTGAGTTCCTCTCTCCTCTATCTTCCTATCTTTTCATTTATGTGCATCCATGTCCCAGAAAAGCGTGTTACTAACCTAGCTCTGGGGAGTCATTCCCCGGAGTCCTTATGTTCTTTTTTCCCCAGCATGCTCCCTCGGATCAGGGATGCTCCAAAATCATGGTAGCAGCTGTCGCCATGGTCCCGCTACACGTTCTGCGGTGCCATGTTCATCTGCTACATTCTGCGGTGCCCAGCTACATCCTGCTGTGCCTTGTAATGCTGCACAGTGCCCTGCTATGCCATGAACTATTACAAAGAACTGCTACAAACTACTATTGCCACCTGCTCATCAGATAAACATTCATACACATTCACACTCCGATGCACAGCACCGGGGGCAACTCAGGGTTCAGTGTCTTGCCCAAGGACACTTCGACAATGACTGCAGGGGCGGGGATCGAACCACCAACCTTCCAATTGGCAGGCAACCGCTCTACCACTGAGCCACAGCCACCCCTAAGCCGCTAAAGCAGGTCAGGATGTCCTAGGGAGAGACAGTTGCAGGATGGGAGTGAAGGCCACATCTTATCTTTGGAGACAAGGAGAACAGGCACAAGGTTTAATGAGCTTTTGCCCTGAAATAAATAAAGAGGGTAAGACTTAGTGAGGAGGGTCAGACAACTCTGTGACTGTTGCATGCTGAGTTTCATGACTTGTCTCTGGAATATTCCATTGAATAAATGATCATTCATCAACATCTTAGTTTCTGAGTGTATTTATCTGGACCCTGAGACCACAGCAGGATTTGAGCTCCAACGTCCCTCGTGGATTTTGAGGTGTGTTTAGGATCATTATCCATTTGTAGAAGCCATCCTCTCTTCAACTTCAGCTTTTTCACAGATGGCAAACATCCAAAATTTGCTGAAATTTTATTGAATCCATTTTTCCTTCTACTCGTGAAATGTTCCCTGTGCCAATGGCTGCAATACACCCCCAAAGCATGATTGACAGTTGGACAGAGGTTCTTTTCATTAAATGATGTGCCGTTTTTTCTCCAAACGTACCTTTGCTCATTCTGGCCAAAAGGTTCTACTTTAACCTCATCATTCCACAGAACTTGGTCCCACAATGCATCAGGCTTGTCTATATGTTAATTTTCCTTCTTCCAACGCTGATTTTTATGGTGAGGACGAAGAAGACATTTTCTTCTGATGACTCCTCCATGAAGTTCATGTCTGTACGAGTATCTCTTTATAGTGGAATGGTGTAGCCCAACTCCAGTGTCTCCAGGTCTTCCTGGATGGATCAGGCAGTCTAACGTGGGTCTGGACTTGCCTTTCTCCCAATCCTGTGAGCTGTTCTGTCTGATATTTTTCTTGTTTTTTCTTGGTATTTTCTTCTGGCTTTAACTTCCACTGTTCCTGATGACGGCCACTTCTTAATTACATTCCCAACAGAGGAGAACGGCATCTGAAAACGCTTTGCTATCTTCTAGCCTTCTCCTGCTTTGGGAGCGTCACCTATTTTCAGTTTCAGTTTTCTAGACAACTGCTTAGAAGAAAACATAGTGCTGATTGTTGAGGAGGGGGGGGGGGGGGGTCAGATGAGTCTGGGCATTTAAAACCTTAAGATTGACATCACCTGGTCTTTCCAGATGATGATTGAGAACAATCCATGACGCTGACTAGTCTCAGCTTTCCAAAGTATGGCGCTAGAAACTCTGCTGGGGGCCAAAATTTTGCAGACGATGATAGAATTGCAGAAACTTTAACACCAAATGTGGTTATAGTGACCAAAGAGGATCAAGCTGTCAGCAACCACTCCATAAACCCAGATGATGTAAGTCCATGTAGTCATGAGGAAGCTCACACTAGGATCTTTATCCACGCCAAAAATGGCAGCAAAAACCTTATGGTCAAAACCAGCTACAAACGTTCTTGTTATAGCAGTCAGTGTTCTGCCAGTTCTTCGGGAACTTTGTGGCTTGCTTTTGGCCAAGGAATGAACCTTAGATGGATCATGACCTCTATCAATGTCTTGGAAGGGAGAAGAGCAGCAGTAGTCTTTTCTTTCATGCATTCACTGGCTGTGATGTTGTTTCAGCCTCCTGTGGCAAAGGGAAGAAGACTGCTTGGCAAACATGGAATATATTGGACAAAGCTTCTGAAATCTTCAGCCAGCTCAGCCACTATCCTCCAAGAATGAATGACGGCGACCTGAAGATTTTAGAAATGTTTGTGGTCATGATGTACAACAGATCCAGCGAAGCAGGAGGAGTAGATGAAGCCAGGTTGGACTTGTTTGCAAAAAAATAAAGGCCATATGAAGCCATTCCTCCTACTCAAGCAACATTGCCGAGTGTGTAAAGCATTCAGCCTACCAAACTGTATGCCAGCCAGAAGTCCTAAGTCCTTCTGAGTGGGGATGGACCAAGAAAGGTGCTTTATGGCAGATCTTCTGGACAGAGCTATCACCGATTGTAGAGAGCTGTCAGCAACTGACCAAATGGGGATGCAAAGCAGGATGCCGTGGAAGATGTAAATGCTATCACTTTGGTCTTAACTGTAGAGCAGCTGTAAGTGCCAGGACTAGCAATGTTGGCATACATACATTATAATAACCCACTTAAATACAATGAACACAGATACAATAATGTTAAGTGCCTCCAGAAAAGGAAATAACATAAAGCCTCCTGTTACTTTGACATGCTTTAATAAAACATTTTTTCTTGGAATTATGTCACGTTTCATGCATGTTTTTTCAAATCATTTACTCTACATACCACTATAGACTCTCAAAACACAAAATACATATGTATGTAACGTCCTTATAGTCAAAAACATAGGATTCAAAAGGTAAAAACCTTGAAATATGTCCCATTAGTAAAATTATGTGGGGAGATATGTGTTTTCCAATGCTGGAAATGGCGGCCGTTTTGAAAAATCAAGTGGCTAGCGTTATTTTTCAAATTATTGGCTCCAGAGGGGTAACCACACCAAATTTGGTGCTTGTATCCACTTGTGAACAATTTTCCCCCTTATCTGCCCCACTATATGTAAGGACTACAAACCGAAGTTAAAAACAAACCTAAAGCTCAAGAAACCCTAAACGTTAACGGAACAGATCCGCAGCCCCGACTGCCTGCCTGACGGAGCGGGAGCGCGAGAGCAAGCGAGAGAGAGAGAGAGAGAGAGAGAAAGAGAGAGAGAGAGAGAGGGAGAGAGGGAGCGCTTTTCTCCATGTTCTGTGTGTGTGTGTGAGCCTACTCGGATAATACTTGTACTCGGCAAAAGTGCTTTATCCGTACCGGATACTCGTTTCAGCCGGATACTCTGATCACCCCTAGTACAAACAAAGGAAAATGTCTTGGTTTGTCAAAATATCCATTTATGTGTGAACAAGGCCTCAAGTCTCGCTTTTGACCAAACCTGCTATCTGTTTGCTAGTTGTGTTTTTGCCTGTTTTGATTTGTGCTTCTTGTGCTTCAGTATTTTTGGAACCGGACTCCTGCTGTTGCTTCCAGACCTGACCACTACCGTTAGACTTCACCACAAACTCTATACTGGAAACTCTGACGGAACCACTCCTGCTCGGAAGCTTTGGACCTGTTTGCTAAAACCTGTTTAACTTTCACTCTGGCTCTGCGTTTTTGTCTGCATTTGGGTTCTGCTTGTGTTTTGAATGTAACCATTCAAAAAAACATGCTCTGGTTTATTGGCATTTCTTTAAATCAATCACAATCGTCATGGGCTGTTCTACGCGCAAAGCGGAGCCACGGTGCCGCTGCAAAACAGCCTCGGGAAGGAACTTGTTTTGGTGGAACATGTGTACGTTCAAAAGCTGTTCTAGTCGTGCAACAGAAAACTCAGATTTGACAAATAGTCTGAATTTAACCTGCAGAGATGTGAGGAGCAGTTAACCCCAGTTCTCAGAAATCCCAAAAAATTCCAACACAAAGGAAGCCAAGGTACCGGACATCCAGCCCAGAAGAGTGAAATCCGGCAGATATTGCGGCAAAAACAGAGCAAACCCAGAAGTGGAACGTTGTGGATGTAGACAACTGCATTAACGACTCCTTCTGATTGCTTGTGCCTCTGAATGAAAGGCCGTCCATTGACTCCTTGATTATACAAGTTACCAAACATAGGCTGACACACATTGTATCTGGGACATTTAAGGCTTTTTTCAGGTCTGGTCCCCAGGTTGATACCACAAGCAGTCAAACAATGATTCCCCTATATGGTTATGTGGCGCTTTTAGGTACATCAACTTGCCATGCCATCTTAACTCTGTGACAGCTTCTCTTGTTTATTCCCTCATCACTGACAATTTGTGTAAATATAAGCTACTAATGTCCACTTCTGCAGAGAGTGGTCCAGCATATACATGGTTCCTCTGCACTAGCACTAGATTAAAATGTACAATATGTAGCCTCCATCATCTATTCTTATTTTTCAATCATACATTCATTTATTTAAGTATTAGGTTGTTTCCATTATAGTATTCACATCCATGTAAACTAACCACAGAGCTATTTATCATCTCTTAACATAACTAATTCACTGTCATATATTTGGAGTCTGACTTAAAGGTCCACTAGGTGGTAGTAGCAGACTGAGCCTTTAACCCTTTGTGTTGTCTTTGGGTCAAATTGACCCGTATTCCTATGTCAATGTTCTTTTTAAAATTCAAAATAACATGATTGATTCCACACAACGCTCTTCGGCAAGTACAAATCTCTACTTTCATTAATTTTGGGGTGTCTTATTCATTTTTATATTATCTGAAAAAAAACATTGAAGTGGTTTTGAAATAGTATTGAGGAAAAGTTCCAAAATACATTCTTTTAATTTTAGTCTAAATAATTCCTAATTTCTGCTTGTCTAACTCAAACGTTAGGTATAATTTCGTTTAAATGAGGTTTATTGACCATAAATTCCAAAAATAACTGTAAAACTAAAGTTAATAAGTTAGTGTTACATAGTGTTGATTGAACACATCAAAAAGTGACAAAAATTGAAAAAAGAGTCAAAATTTTTGAAAAAAGGGACAACAACCTAAAAAAAAGTTAAAACATCGATAAAAAGCGTCAACAAAAGCGTTAATTTTCAATTTTGACAAGAAGACAATACAAGGGTTAAGTTAGTATTTGGATTTAGATTACAGTACCTGGGGGGGACCCCTTACATTTGTGAGTTCAGTAGCAGATATGAACGCTATGCATGCTAGACATACTGTATTACCTCACTGAATCTTTTTTGTTGCTCAGTTAATCCCTTATCAAAGTTACATGCAGCTTTTATTGTCTGGCTGGCAGTTTATAACTGCCAGCCACATAACACTTTTACATTATATTAGATTGTATTCAACATTATTGTCATTGCAGGGAGTACAGGTACTGAGACAATCTAATGCAGTTTAGCATTGACCAGACATGGAAAAGCAGTTTCTGTATGTTGAGGATATACCAGCCTGAAAGTCTAGATATGTCTGCTCATGTTTCTTTTGCTCTTGCAGATATTTCTGGTCCCCCTACCACTAAAACAGATGAGAACCTGGACAAACCAAATTCAACTTTTTACCCCACATGGGGCAGGTTTAGGACAATGACAGACAATGACTTCTGGGGCTCCAGGCCGGAACGTTTTATCTAAGGCCCCAAATCTTTTAGGTTTTTAAAATACCTTCAGCTCTCCTACTACTTTTACTATGCAAGCATTGATTGGGGTCATTAATTTGCAGTTAGAGCAGCCCCGATTGTTATTGCATTTCAATTAAAATGTAGCAGATTTGTCAGCTAAACATTCATTCTGTGAACTCTACTACAACATATAGGTTTAAAATAGAGGTTTCACGATTGATAATTTATTAAGTTTAAGATTACTTAGTTTACCCCTATTTCCTAACTTATGTAAGTTATTTAACAAGGCAATTATCCAAAAGTTCCCTTTTGACCAGCCTTTTAAATTATTTTATGACCAGTGAAGTCAGTGCCACTGGTCTAAAGTCTATTAGCCACCGGGACTCAATGGACTCTTTCTTAACTTTGAAACCCTGCTCAAGAGACATCTTAAATATGCAATAGAACACCTCACAGAGCTGTTCTGAACAATGTTTAAATCTTCCTGTGATATAAACTGCATTGGGCTCTCATTTGTCTTAATTGTCTGAAATTATCCCATATCATCATGAACATCAAACATCTGGTTTGACTATGTGGAAGGGGAAGAATCGTTGCACATTTCTTTAAGTTGAATATTGAAGTCATGGGTATCAAATTTTAAGTAAAAAGTGCAGCTAGGTCTTTGTTTCTATTAAAGCCTGCAATACTCATAGGCTTGTTTTCAATTTTATGCTGGCCTGTCATTTCCGTACCACACTGTGTGCTTTTGGCATGGCTTAATTTTACATCCAGACTACAGTACTTTTTCAAATTTAGATATACCATGTAATGCTAAATATTCAGTGCCTGTTGCTTGGAGTAATACTTGTAATATGGAATTGTTTTCATGATGGTTTGCCCAAAAATGCAGTGAACCATTCTCAAAGGTAAACACTGATTATTTGCAGTTAAGTCAGATTACAGAGCAGCTATTTTTAAATATATCATAGTGAAACCATAAGTCTTGTGACCACCGGGAAAGTGCGTCTTGTCTCTGATGTGCAGAAAGCTGACGTACAGTTGAATTAAGTTTTTTTTTCTGGAAATCTATATAAACCAGTGAAAGCACATTCTGTTCATGCAGACAGTTCAGAGATGGAGATCTCCGCTTTCCTTATTGGCCTGAGCTTATCGTGGTTTATGTGTAAGCCTTACTCAGCTCTTGCCTTATATGATTCTGAGGATGATGTTAAACAAAAGGCTGGGCTTACAGAGGATAGTGAGACTTCATCTGTGAAATGTAAGCTCCAGGGTACCATTCGTCTCCCTGCGTTCTCAATGGATGGTGACTATGTCATTGGTGGTGTTTTTGCCATACACCAATACATGCACACAGTGAAGCACAACTACACCACCATGCCTGAGCCACTGATATGCTCAGGAAGGTTAGTAAGAGGGAGAAGTGGGGGATATAAATGTTTTGCTTTGTATAATGTGCTTATGATCATGTTGCAAAGCTTTTTTTTGTACTGTATTATTGGGAACTTTAAAACAATATTATTTCACATTAGGTGCAATTTTTTTTATTTGGCCATTTAAACGGCAGGCATTATATTCACAAAAATAGTTAATGTGTAAATTTATAGTATATAGTATGTATAGTATTGACTTTAGATTTAGCTGACTACTGTGAATTGCTACTGCTAACATTCCTGTGCATTTTCAAATTATGTGTTTTGATATTAGGTAACTCTTTAATGTATAGCCTACTATATTTGGTTCACAGATGTGCAGCTATCAGTTATTGTCCATAACTATGAATTTCCGTTCTTCTTTATTGTGTGTCTTCTGTAAAATTGTGAATTGCCCTCACCATATGTAAGTTTATGAGTGTCTGTATGCAGTGTTATACCCCGTGAACTGCGCTTCTCACGTGCAATGATCTTCGCCATCGAGGAGATAAACAACAGCACGGAGCTGCTGCCAGGAATCAAACTCGGTTATCAGATCTACGACTCGTGCGCCTCGGTGCCCGTGACGGTGCATGTGGCATTCCAGCTTTCAAATAGCCTGGACCCGGTGTTTTACACTGGTGACAATTGCTCACAATCTGATATGGTGATGGCTGTCGTTGGTGAGTCTGCGTCCTCGCCATCCATCGGCATGTCACGCATTATCGGGTCATTTAACATCCCTCAAGTAAATATTTTGAATTAGTGGCAAACTATGTTTTTAATATTGACCAGTGCTTATTTTATGTACAGTATGTCTTGTGAAATAATTTGCTTCAGGGAATTTGCTTTCCCTTCAGGTGAGCCACTTTGCAACTTGTGCATGTCTGTCCAATAAGCAGCAGTACCCAAATTTCTTCAGAACCATCCCTAGTGATCAGTTCCAGGCTGACGCGCTGGCCAAGCTGGTAAAACACTTTGGCTGGACTTGGATAGGTGCTGTCCGGTCAGATTCAGACTATGGCAATAATGGTATGGCGTCTTTCCTGGACGCAGCACGCAAAGAGGGGATCTGTGTGGAATACTCTGAATTGTTCGATGGGAACCACCCACGCAGCTGGATCCAGAGAGTAGCTGACGTTATCCGCAGGTTGGTTCTGTACACAAAACCACAACAATGTTTAATCAAATATAAGATGGAGGATGTTTTATTATTGTAGCATCAAATTACAAATGTATTTTTCTCAGCATGATTATTACTCTCATATTTATCACTGATATTGGTATGACAAACTATCTTGATGCATTTTTAAAAACCTTAATTTAATGTTTACAGTGATGTTAAAAAATGCACTATAATTTCTCTGCAGGTCAACAGCTAAGGTTGTTGTGGCATTTACATCCCCTGCAGACATTAGGATATTGCTGAAAGAGCTGTCACTTGAGCCTTTTCCACCTCGCCAGTGGATAGGCAGTGAAGCCTGGGTAACAGACCCAGACATGCTGAGGTTCAGCTTCTGTTCTGGAGCCATCGGATTTGGCATTCAGAAATCTGTCATCCCAGGTCTGAGAGACTTCTTGCTGGATCTCTCTCCTTCTAAAGTGGCTGCCTCTCCAGTGCTTACTGAGTTCTGGGAGGATGCATTCAACTGCAGGCTGGGAAAAAGTGAGACATTTAAGCTGATTTTTAATATAGGACAGATTCTCACAGTTGTGTGGTCGTTGTGATGTGTTGTTTTGTATTGTCTGTCTGAGTGGAGGTTATTGTCGAAGAAAGGCATGAGGTGCATCTCTGTAAATATTTGTTCTACATGATATGATGATCATTCAGGCACTCGGCTGTCTCGGAGATCTTTCTTATTATCTTTGCTGCAGTGGTTTCACGACAAGCCCTGAATACAAGCCCAAAATAGCTATAAAGACAATTTCCAGGCCACCAAGCTAAATACATTAACACTGTTAACATGATAAATAAATACATTACTTGCCAGCATGTATCCGTTGCGTGTAAAAGTATGTATGTAATTCTATTTAGGCTGTCATAGTGATGGTGAGTTCAGATTATTTATTTAGTTTGAAACACGTCCACAGGTCAAGTCAGCAACCCAGTCTCACGGTATTTCGTGCAATGGTCACGTCATTTTATCCATGGAATCCAGTGCAATTGTACGTTTTGTACGGATTGTGGTTGTGATTCTCACTCATGGTCTGATGACAGATTCGTGTTTATGGGAGCTGGTATACGTAAAAAAGTGCTGACAAAGCAACAATTTAACAATAAATAAAGACAAAAGTGCTTTGAAATGTAATGAAACATTTGCATGTTTTATAAATAAATCACAACAATATAGATATGAGTTTTTGCAGGGCATGTTTTGCAGGTTAACAAACAAAAAAAATATCTGTTTGTTTTTAGATTTAGCCACAGACGAGAGAGTGTGTGATGGAACAGAAAACATAAAGACGCTCCAGAGCCCGTACACTGACACATCTCAGCTCCGGATCACTAACATGGTATACAAGGCTGTTTATGCAATAACTCATGCCATTCATAAAGCAGTGTGTCAGGAAACAAATTCTACAACTCAGTGTGACAAATTCAACAGGATAGAGTCCAAAGAGGTCAGTGGAAAAAATATGTGAAAATTCTAATGCTATTTTTTGCTATAATGCACTTTTTATTAAATGGGTATTCATTCAATTTCATTTTATTTATTTTCTTGTTCCTTTACTTTATCCTCACAGGTTCTTACTCAGCTGAAGGAAGTACATTTTTCCCAAAATGGTTATGATGTGTCATTTGATGCCAACGGGGATCCTGTGGCCAGATATGAGCTGATTAACTGGCAAAAAAGTGAGAGTGGCAGTATTGAGTTGGTGACAGTAGGGCAATACGATGCATCACTGCCGGTGGGCCAGAAGTTCCAAATCAACAGGAACATTAACTGGGTTGATGATAGCACACAAGTAAGGAACACAAAAGCAATAATTTAACATGTCAAATTTTAAAATCTTGAAATCTCTATCACATTGAGACTATTTCCCCACTGTTACAGAGGTCAGATACATGGATACATCTTTAAGACACAGTGGCTTGCCCGGACACCCCTTACGATTATCTATTAAGCACCTGTGCATTTTGTTTGATTTTTACCTGAGTCAGCGTGCGTGAGAGCATTCTGCGTTATTTCTTAAAGATAGAGAACAAAAGGGTGTCACAGCAGTAAATCCAAACAGAGAGAACAACCTTTCCTGTACAGTAGCTTATAACCTGACTGCATGCATCCTCCTTGGATTGCTCTTTCCCTTGATCCGTGGCTGTTTCTGGTGGTCTTCCAGTTATGGCGGCTTTGTGTCTCCTTTTTCTGGCGTAGCCTAGACGTTGAAGTTATATAGCATATTGTTGGTGTTGTCAGCTAACGTGCCCATTGTCGGCTAAATCTTTGTTACCTGGCTGGCCAGGTGCTGGAAAGTTCTGAGGGTTACAGCCTTGTGGGAGAGCTTCTCATGGCTTTTTCATACCTTTCCTCCTTTATTAAGGAATGAGCAGAAGCTGCAGGCAGAGCCTTGGCATCCTTTTGGTTTACAAGGCGCCATCTGTGGATGTCTCAGTCTCAACAAGTGGAATAGGACTGTTGATTTAAACTGCCAGAGAAATCTTCAGCTATGTTTGGATTGAATGTACGTAAGCTGTTGCAGCAGGCACAGGAAAGTAACCACTTTGTGCATGATATTTGAGGTAGGAAGACTGCTCAGTTGTTCATTTGCTTCAAACTCAGTCATCTGAGCAGGCGTTTGTCAAAGCCAAGACTGTCAACTGGGTGGTGGACACTGTTCAGCAGGCATAGGTAGTTTTTGGTGTGCCTGTCCTGTCTGTGTTCTGGATGCACTTAACCTGGGGCATTGCGAGTGCTGGGTTGTTTCATCAATAAATGACTAAGCCTTGTGGGCTACATGATCATTTCACTGGTTTCCTATCTCCCTGGTCAGCTTAGTGGGTTACAGGCAAACCAAAGTAGTCACTCCAGTCTTAGGTTTGGCCTTGCATCTTGCGTTTGCTCCTCTCACACTCTGCAAAAACCCTGCCTCCACCCTCAGAGTATCTCCTACAACATGGAGGGAGACAATAAATTCAATTCAATTTTATTCAATTTTATTTATAGTATCAATTCATAACAAGAGTTATCTCGAGACACTTTACAGATAGAGTAGGTCCCAACAGTTCTAGTAGTTTCCTCCAGAGCAAGCAACAGTGCAACAGTGGCGAGGAAAAACTTCCTTTTAGGCAGAAACCTCGGACAGACCCAGGCTCTTGGTAGGCGGCGTCTGACGGGCCGGTTGGGGTTAGAATAAGAGTGGAAATAACAAAAATAGAAAAAATAGTAGTTTGTAGCAGTTCTTTGTAATAGTTCATGGCATAGCGGGTCACTGTGGGCACTACAAGGCACAGCAGGATGTAGCTGTGCACCGCAGAGTGTAGCAAGATGAACATGGCATCGCAGAACGTGGAGCGGGACCATGGCGACACCTGCCACCACGATCCTGGAGCCTCTCCAGTCCGAGGGAACATGCTGGGGAAAAAAGAACAAAAGGACTCCGGGGAGTGACTCCCCGGAGCTAGGTTAGCAACAACATTTCTAGGACATGGATGCACATAAATGGGAAGATAGAAAGATAGAGGAGCTCAGTGTGTCAAAGGAAGACAGGAAGGTCAGGAGGGTCAAGTGTGGGATAGGATACAAACCCTGGTTAGGGTAGGGGGAGAAACAGTTGGGGTTAGGGTCAGAAGGTCAAAGTGGGGGATGGGATACAAACCCTGGTTAGGTAGGGGAGAAACAGTTAGGGTCAAGAAGGTCAAAGTGGGGGATGGATACAAACCCTGGTTAGGGTAGGGGGAGAAACAGTTGGGGTTAGGGTCAAGAAGGTCAAAGTGGGGGATGGGATACAAACCCTGGTTAGGGTAGGGGGAGAAACAGTTAGGGTCAAGAAGGTCAAAGTGGGGGATGGGATACAAACCCTGGTTAGGGTAGGGGGAGAAACAGTTGGGTTTAGGGTCAGGAAGGTCAGAGTGGGGGATGGGATAAAAACCCTGGTTAGGGTCGACAACTAAGACGAGAAGCAGGTGGGCCGGGTTAGGCGGACACTGCGACTCCTCACTCCCTTACAACATTCAATTCTATGTCCTAACCATAAGCTTTATCAAAAAGGAAAGTCTTAAGCCTACTCTTAAATGTGGAGACAGTGTCTACCTCCTGAACCCAAACTGGAACCTGGTTCCACAGGAGAGGAGCCTGATAGCTGAAGGCTCTGGCTCCCATTCTACTTTTAGAGACTCTAGGAACCACAAGTAACCCTGCATTCTGGGAGCATAGTTCTCTTGTAGGGTTGTAAGGTACTATGAGCTCATTAAGATAAGATGGTGCCTGACACTGAAGAGCTTTGTAGGTGAGAAGAAGGATTTTAAATTCTATTCTAGATTTCACAGGAAGCCAATGCAGAGAAGCTAAAACAGGAGAGATGTGGTCTTTTTTCCTGGTTCCTGTCAGAACACCTGCTGCAGCATTCTGGATCAGCTGAAGAGTCTTTATGGATTTTTTCGAGCAGCCTGATAACAAAGAATTGCAGTAATCCAACCTAGAAGTAACAAATGCACTAGTTTTTGGACTAGTTTTTCTGCATCATTTTTAGACAGGATATTCCTGATTTTTGCAATATTACGTAGGTGAAAAAAGGCGATCCTTGAAATTTGCTTTATGTGGACATTAAAGGACATGTCCTGATAAAAGATAACTCCAAGATTCCTTACAGTGGGGCTGGAGGCCAGGGTGATGCCATCCAGAGTAACTATATTTTTGGATAATGCGTCACAAAGGTGCTTGGGTTCGAGAGCAACAACTTCAGTTTTATCTGAGTTTAACATTAGAAAATTACAGGTCATCCAGGTTTTAATATCCTGAAGGCACGTTTGAAGTTTAGCTAACTGATTAGTTTCATCCGGCTTGATTGATAGATATAACTGAGTATCATCTGCATAACAATGAAAGTTTATGGAGTGTTTCCTAATAATACTGCCTAAAAGAAGCATATATAAAGTGAACAGGATTGGACCGAGCACAGATCCTTGTGGGACTCCGTGACTAACCTTGGCGTGCATAGAGGATTCATCGTTAACATGAACAAACTGAGATCGATCTGATAAATAAGACTTAAACCAGCTTAGAGCAGTCCCTTTAATGCCAATTAAATGTTCCAATCTCTGTAATAAGATATAATGGTCAATGGTATCAAATGCAGCGCTAAGATCTAATAACACAAGTACAGAGATAAGTCCTTTGTCTGAAGCAATTAGGAGGTCATTAGTAATTTTCACAAGTGCTGTCTCTGTACTATGATTAACTCTAAATCCTGACTGAAAATCCTCAAATAAGCTGTTGCTATGCAGAAAGTCACACAGCTGTTTGGCGACTGCTTTCTCAAGAATCTTAGAGAGAAATGGAAGGTTGGATATAGGTCTATAGTTGGCTAAAACATCTGGATCAAGGTTTGGCTTTTTCAGAAGAGGTTTAATTACAGCAACTTTAAAGTGCTGTGGTACATAGCCTGTTAATAAAGACAAATTGGTTATATTCAGTAGCGAAGTGTTGACTAACGGTAAAACTTCTTTAAGTAGCCTAGTCGGGATGGGATCTAAGAGGCAGGTTGATGGCTTAGATGAAGAAATAATTGAATTAAATTGATAAAGATCAAGTGAAGCAAAGCAGTCAAAACATGTATCTGGTTTTACAGCTGTTTCTAAGGTTCCTGAGTTTAGAGATAAGTCAGTTAAAGGCAGGTCTTGGTGAATTTTGCTTCTAATAGTTATAATTTTATCATTGAAGAACCTCTACAATAGCAGACATTTAGTCTGTGTATCACTTGTTGTTTCACCCACTAGGCTTGGTAAGAACTGTCTCCTCTGGTAAAGTGTACCGGTGGAGAAATAGTCTCAATACAACAAAGAAAGCTTGGTTACGTTGTAACCTTGGTTCTCTGAGTAAAGAGACTATCTCTCCAGCTTTTAGGCTGCTCAGAGATGGTTCCGATTAGATTATCATTGAATCCAACTTGAACAGGTGCATTATTGGCCGGGGTGTCTTAAAGAATTATCCATGTATGTACCAACAGTGGATTGTTCCCCGCAAATATTGAATATGTGACATGGGAGAGATCTGACTGAGAGAACCAAGGTGACAATGTAACCTTGTAATGGTCACCCATACTATCTTCATGTGCAGCTTTTTCTTTATGTGATGGGGAAC